>NC_028456.1:3997549-4068485 GCF_000263155.2 Setaria italica | reverse complement strand
AGTCTGCAACTTAACTGAAATGAGGGGACTACCTGCAAGGATAAAAGGGGTGTGCTTTGCTTACCTCCTTGATGGGATAGAAAACCTGGGAAACGCTTGTTCAGATACTCGTCCGTTTCCCATGTGGCTTCATCCTCGGTGTGGTTTCTCCAGAGGATCTTGTACATCTTTACCACTTGGCGTCGGGTGTGCCTTTCCTTTTGGTCAAGAACTCGATCTGGGTACTCGGCGTAGGTCAGGTCGGGCTCTACTTGAAGTTGTTCTTGCTCTATGATTTCTGCTGGAACTCGGACACACTTCTTCAGTTGAGACACATGAAAAACATCATGTATGGCTAATAGCTGCTCTGGGAGTTGGATCCGGTAAGCAACGGGTCCACATATCTCCACAATCTCATAAGGGCCAACATAGCGGGGAGCTAACTTGCCTTTTATTCCAAACCGTTGCACTCCTTTGGTCGGGGATACTCGAAGATACACATGATCACCAAGGTCGAACTGCAGGGGTCTTCTCCGTTGGTCGGAGTAACTCTTCTGTCGAGATTGGGTGGCCTTGAGATTTGCTCGAATCACCTTCACTTGCTCTTCGGCTTCTGCTACTAAGTCAGGGCCATAGACTTGTCTTTCTCCTGGTTGGGACCAGTTCAAGGGTGTCCTGCATCTCTGGCTGTACAGGGCCTCAAACGGTGCCATCTTCAAACTGGCTTGGTAGCTTTTATTGTAGGAGAATTCTGCTAGGGGCAGACACTTGTCCCAATTTTTATCAAAGTGGATAACACAGGCTCTTAACATGTCTTCAAGAATCTGGTTGACTCTCTCGGTTTGGCCATCAGTTTGAGGATGATACGTTGAGCTTCGGATGAGCTTGGTGCCCATAGATGCTTGTAATTGTTCCCAAAAACGGGCCACAAACTGAACTCCTCAATCAGAAATGATGGTCTTGGGTACACCATGTAGGGAAATGATACGGTCGAGGTACAACTCTGCATATTGCTTGACTGTGTAGGTGGTGCGAACAGGAAAGAAATGTGCGGTCTTGGTCAGACGGTCTACTATAACCCAGATGGAGTCATACCGTTGAGTTGTAAGGGGTAACCCAACTATGAAGTCCATGCTGATGTCTTCCCATTTCCAAGAGGGAATAGGTAGCGGCTGCAGGGTTCCTGCTACCTTCAAATGACTGGCCTTGACACGTTGACAGGTGTCACATTCTGAGACATAACGAGCTATCTCTGGTTTTATTCCACTCCACCAAAAGGTCTGACGGAGATCGTGGTACATCTTATTGCTGCCAGGATGAATCGAGAACTTGGAGAGATGAGCTTCATCTAGGATCTGCTTCCTCAACTCGGGGTCAGCGGGTACGACTAGTCGGTTTCCATAACGCACACCTCCCGTTTTGTCCTGACGGAATTGCTTATATCCTTTATCCTTTACTGAGATCTTACTGATGATCCGTTTTATTTCTTCATCCTTAACTTGTGCTGTCCGAATTCGATCCTCCAAAACTGAGTCAAGGATGATGTGACTAAGGGTTCCATGAGGAATAACCTCCAAACTTAGTTTTCCCATCTCGTGACACAGGGTCTTGGTGAAAGCGGTTGACAACAAGCAGTTGCAATGGGGTTTGCGACTGAGGGCGTCGGCTACTACATTTGCCTTGCCAGGGTGATAGTGCAC
The DNA here is from genome assembly GCF_000263155.2 of Setaria italica. Taxonomy (NCBI): domain Eukaryota; kingdom Viridiplantae; phylum Streptophyta; class Magnoliopsida; order Poales; family Poaceae; genus Setaria; species Setaria italica. The sequence goes on along the minus strand of NC_028456.1, from coordinate 4,066,806 downwards.
TTCCAACTCATAATCCTTTATCAACTCCAGCCATCTTCTCTGACGTATGTTGAGGTCGGCTTGAGTGAAGATGTACTTGAGGCTCTTGTGGTCGGTGTAGATGTTGCAGTGAGCTCCCATCAGGTAGTGCCTCCATATCTTCAAGGCATGTATCACTGCTGCTAACTCAAGGTCATGTGTCGGGTAGCTTAGCTCATGAGGTCGTAACGCACGTGAAGCATAGGCAATGACTCGGCTGTCTTGCATAAGAACACATCTGAGTCCAGTGCCAGAGGCGTCACAGTATACATCATACGGCCTAGAGGGGTCGGGCTGAGCCAAAACTGGGGCGGCGGTCAGCAAGTGCTTCAAGGTCTTGAAGGCCTCTTCACACTTGGTGTCCCACACAAATTTGACCTCTTTCTTCAGCAACTCGATCATCGGCTTAGCTATCTTGGAGAAATCCGGTATGAAACGCCGATAGTAACCTGCAAGTCCAAGGAAACTCCTGATCTGGTGTACTGAGGTAGGAGACTTCCATTCCATGACTTCTTGGACCTTGCTGGGATCCACGGCGATACCATCCTTGGAGATAGTGTGTCCCAGAAACTTGACACTATCTAACCAAAACTCACAATTGGAGAACTTTGCATAAAGCTGGTGATCTCTCAGCCGTTGGAGAACTATATGAAGATGGTTGGCATGCTCTTCCTCATTCTTCGAGTACACTAGGATGTCATCAATGAACACCACTACAAACTTGTCCAGCTCGGGCATAAACACCGAGTTCATAAGGTACATGAAATAAGTGGGTGCATTGGTGAGTCCAAAAGACATGACTAGATACTCGTACAGTCCATATCTGGTAGAGAAAGCTGTCTTGGGTATGTCGCAGGGTCGAATCTTTATTTGGTGATAACCAGAACGAAGATCGATCTTGGAGAACACTTTTGCTCCGGCTAACTGATCGAACAAGACATCAATGCGTGGCAACGGGTACTTATTCTTGACTGTCACCGCATTGAGGGGTCGGTAGTCCACACACATCCGTAAACTGACGTCTTTCTTCTTCACGAACAGGGCAGGGCAACCCCAAGATGATGTACTGGGTCGAATGAAACCTTTTTCCAACAGATCATGCAACTGGGTCTTCAACACGGCTAACTCAGCGGGTGGCATCCGATAGGGTCTCTTAGATATCGGGGCTGTGCCAGGAATCAACTCTATGGAAAACTCCACTTCTCTATCAGGTGGCATACCCGGCAAATCTTCTGGAAACACATCAGGGTACTCACAGATAACAGGGAGGTCTTCTAAACGGGCTCCCAAGAGAGGGTAGGCACAAGGAGTCGGAGACTCAGGATGGGTCAAGGATAGGGTAGAACGGCCATGAGAGGGCGAGCTGATGTAAAGAGATCGGGCTGAGGTATCTAGAACAACATGATGTCGGTCCATCCAATCCATACCAAGGATGACATCTATGCCCTTTAGGTCAAGGATGATAAGGTTTTCCTTGAAGAGGGTGGGACCTAGCTGGAGAGGTACAAGAATAACGACCTGATCCGACGTTATCCTTTCTCCAGGAGTGGCGATCACATAGGGTTCCTTAGTGTGACCGACACTTAGCCCACATCTTTCCTTTGCCTTACTCCCGATAAAGCTATGAGAGGCTCCCGAATCAAACAACACGACAACAGCTTGATTTAAAACAAGGAAAGTACCCGTCATCACTGGCGCACCTTCGGGAAGTTCGGTCAAGCTGGTGTAGTTGAGTCGGCCTTGTCGAACTTGCACCTTGGGCCTCCTTCCTCTGGCTGCCGTGGGGTTCTGATCTTGCTGCTAATTCTTGTTACTGGGGCAGTCCCTTGCAAAATGTCCTTCATTGCCGCAGGTAAAACAACGATTGCTGGCTGCCGGGCGAGGTGACGTTGGCAGGATCGGCCGGGGCACTTGCGGCTGGAAGCCTGGAAAACGAGGCATTTTGGTCGGCGGGGGTCGGGCGATCCAATTCCCTGACTGCTGGGGTCGGCCAGGGGCTTGTGGAGGAATCATCCGGAACCTTCGAGTCGGTGGACTCGGAAATGCCACAGAGGCTTTCCTCTTCTGGTCGGCCTTGAGAGCTTGCATGCAGTCCTCCTGAGAGATGGCCAGGTTGACCAACTCGTTGTAGGTGTCCACCCTGATGGGGTTCAGCCTTTCCCTGAGCTCCAAGCTTAGTCCTCGGCGGAATCTGTCCCGCTTCTTCCCGTCTGTGTCCGCATGATAGCCAGCATAACGACATAGGTCATTGAAAGCTTGGGCGTAATGCAGCACATCTCGAGTTCCTTGGGTGAGGGCCAGAAACTCGTTGAGCTTGTGCTCCAGGAGACCTTCGGGAATGTGATGCGCTTTGAACGCCGTCTTGAACTCGTTCCAACTGACCATGTGGCCAGCCGACAGCATGGCATGGTAGTGGTCCCACCAAAGCCGTGCGGAGCCACGCAGCTGCTGAGCTGCAAACCGCGCCTTGTTGTGATCGGGGCATGGAGCGGTGAGGAGCTCGAACTTGGATTCGATCGTACGAACCCATGCATCAGCATCGAGCGGTTCTTGTGTCTTTTGGAACAGCGGGGGCTGCGTCCCCAGAAAGTCCTCATACCGCGCGATATGCGGCTGCTGCGGTGCTCTTCCACCCTGCGGCTGTTGCTGTTGTCCCTGCACCAGATGCCTTAGCAGCTCGGTTTGAGTTGCTAGGATTGCCTCTAATGGCGATGGGGGCGGGGGCGGGGGAAGATCCTGTCGCTGATCACTACCACTGGGTCCAGAACTAGACCTAGTGCGGTGCGCCATCTGCAAGAGTTAACGCCCCATTAATTTCATAATCTTAGGTGTTCTCCAACAAATGGAACGTATAGCTTAAATCCTTTAATGCGACTCTTGCCAGTGGTGCATCACACGTCCTCGTAGGGAAGCACATTCCTCCCATTCTCGGCATAGGTAACCTCTAGACCTGGTACCTAACTTCAGGCAACACATGCCACATACAGACTCCTAGGATCTGATCCACTCAAACCAAGGGGTCGGACACGATTCGTTCTTGAAAAGGGTCGGACGAGGCGGAGACTGCCTCAAAGTCGGTGCACTCTGGCTCGCAAACTAGGGTCGGCCAACTGAACAGGCTCCCCGAAAACAGCATAGGGTTACGGCGCAGCTTACTCAACCCTAGCATTCACACCATACGAAGAGGAGAAAACTATGCACCGGGGTTAACTTTATACACAACGACGTTTCAACACAGGGAGTACTCAACTCAAGGCTAACCTATTACAGCTTTTCCAAAATCTAGGCTGCCGAGGAGTACAACAAAAAGAGAGAAGGTTCCCTGAGAACCCTTAAGCTACCAATGGACACTATGAGTCGGAGAAGGGGCGCCATCTTCTTCTATGTCCATGCTGGACGCTCCCTCATCTTCCTCAGGGTCCTCCTGAGCTTCGAGCTGCATGTTGAGGGCATGCATATCCTCGAGCTCAGCGTGGTGCTCCTCCAGGTGGGCAGTGGCGACTGCTAGCTCCATTTCCACCTCCATCTTTTCCTCCGAGAGCTCTATCATGCCGTCCACGAGGTCGGCGACTTCTCCTTCTAGCTCGGAGATCCGATCTTGCATATCGTGGATCTGGATACCACGCTGGATCAGCTGGTAAGTTTGGCCTACCAGGTCTCTTCTTGCTGCCTGGAGGTAACCGTGGGTATCTGCAGCCGTACAGGCGAAGAGAGTCATAGCTCTTCCCTGGAGCTCTATCAACCTGTAGAGGGCAGCCATGCACCGGACGTTGGTGGAGATGGTGACCATAGCACAGGTGGTGGCCAGCACCTCGATGTTTCCGATGCGGTCAAGCCAGGCCGGGTCCAGCCGACTCCTGACGGGGAAAAGACCGATCGGGTCCAGCGTGATCTCCACGGGGTGCAACTGACAGAACTGGGTGAGCAACTGAAGAGCGGCGGATTCCCATGTATCTTCTGGAGAAAGACCATAGGCTATTATGCCCAGAGAGGGCCAGTCGGGCCGTACAAGGGGAGGTGGTACCAACGCTTGCACCTGGCACGTCTGAATGCCCTGTTCCATATATAACCGCCCAGCATGCAGGGGCGGGGACTGATACCCAAACCACTTCAGCGTATCCCACAAAATCGCGGGAAACCCCTCGAAATGCAAGCACGTTGACTGGAAGGTACCGTCCGCTCCAAAAATCACATGCCCGGGGACAGTCATCTGGAACCAAGAAAACCGAAACCACGTGAGATAACTCCAAGGATCAGGGGTCGGATAGGAAAGCAGACGGGTTTCACCGAGAGCAACTAAGAGAAACTAGAAATCCTTAGATCAAAGGAACTCTTTCGGACAGGGTTGCTGCTGAGAAAAGGGACCGTACAACCTTTAGATATGACGCAGGCACGTCCTACCGTACTCTTAACCAAAACAACTGCCCAACCTTGGGTCTTACGCGGTCAGCGCCGGTGACAAGGCAACGATACGTCTCTCCCTATAATAACTAGTCGGTTCTAGCAACGTCTCTTAACGAGCGCGGTTAGCAACCTGCAGAAAACACCACACACGAACCTTCCGTGCCAGCACCCACGAAAGCGTTCCCAAACATTACCGCTCACTATAGGAACGGCACCCATGCGTTTAAGGCTGCATGGACAGCACTCAACCGTGGAAATAGGCTCCCTTGAATGGAACCATATAACCCTTCGCATACTCGCGATGCGGAAATCGGCACACGTGTGACAAACGTGGCGAAACAACCGTGCTGATAGGTTCGTTGGAATCGAACCGTACCAACCTTCGTATGGAACACATACGGAACCTGCGCACGTGTAATAGACGTGGGCGAAAACAACCGCGAAGATAGGGTCCTTTGAATGGAGCTCCCTATCAACCCTCGCATACTCGCGATGCGGAACTCGGCACACGTATGATAGACGTGGCGAAGTGCTGGAAGAGTTAGCAAATAACCAAGTACTTATTAGTCACCTGAAACAACCCCAAAATCCCCTAGGGCCTCTCGCACTAAGTCATCCTTAACGATCGTACGAGATTTTCAAAAGTTTCTTGCAACTTTTATCCTTTCAAAGAAGTGTTTAGGGCTCATTGGGTCCTCTGAAATGCTAAACACGGCTCTGATACCAGCTGTGGCGGAACCACCTCGGATTAACTAGATTAAGCAGAGTTAAGTCGACTAATCATGCGACACTCCCGCCTAAACCGAGTTAATGCGAAGTGCCGTCGGATTTCCATCCGATTTAACCACTTAAACAGGATCGAGTTCAGCAAACCCACACAAGGGTGAGCGGTTACAGAGAATACAACAAGTCCACTGAGTTAAGCAAGTTTTACCCATTTAGTTCGGTCATAAAATCCAACATCAGAGTTTTACAAGATTCAAGAAAACAACAGAGAAAACTAGCGGAAGACTTCGTCGGGGTCGGATGTCCGGGCGAGGCCAGCCAGTACATCACTGAGTCCTCTCCTCGCCGTCCGAGGAGGGGTCCCACTCGACCGTCCAGCCTAGCAGGAGCTAGGGCGGCCAAGCACCAACCAGAGAGGGGTCGGAAGCAGCAACTTCACCTGAAAACAGAAGCCACCACAAGGCTGAGCTACTAAGCTCAACAAGACTTAACCGATGGGAGTAAGGGATACTCCTCCTTCTAGACATGCAAGGCTCTTTGGCTGAGGGGTTTGTTTGCCAAAAGCACTAAATAACTCTACATTAGTTTTAGCTCCGGTTCTAGGTTCATTTACCAGTCTAGGTTGTGCCACCTATTCTAAACATTCATAGAACCAAGCAAGATGTGTAGATATAAAAACAAACATCTTCATCCTCAGATTCCTCATTTACTCAGGGTGACATAGCGATCAAGCAGTCTCAAACTGTGAGAGGCAGACGAATCGATTCGAGTTCCTTAACCATGCATGGTGAACCTAGCCTCACGACATCCGCGCACCCGGAGGTCGCTTCCTGTGTCGGCCTTCCCCATCAATCCCCTAACCCGTGTCGGGCCCATTTTCCTTTGGTGCAAGGTTCCACAGACCCGATCTCTGCCGTCCTGTGACCACGCTTTGCCACCACGTGCGACAACCAGCAGGGGAAACTCCGTTCCAAGAACAATGGGGCGACCGCTCACGTCCAGGTTCAATCCGGTACTAGGCTTCCTCATCCCATACTAAGTATGAGGCTAGTACTTTCAAACACTTGATCACGAACACCACCACTGTCGGGCCTTAGCAAGATTGCATTGACAGACGGGGCAACCTTCCAACCACCAAAGAGTTACCCAAAACCCTGCCCCGTCCGTCGTCCTTATAGTTATGACAGGAGAGTAAACATGCAACTCCTATAACTCGCGAGTGGCAGGAAATCACTCGACTTTTACCGTTTCCTAATTAAGCAATGCCACTACTCGGTCCAATAGCTAGTGCTCAGATCACTGGGATAACTAGGTTATGCATCTAGGGCTTCACACAACTCCTATACGTAAATGCACAAGCATGTTACAGAAGGCATGCGCAAGTCTGGTAAAACACATAGGACTTTCATGCAACCGGGGCTTGCCTTCAAGCAAGGAGGACGGAAACTGCTCGACTTCAGGGGACTTTGACTTCGGAGGGCAGGAGCTCGGCTACAACTTCTTCTTCTGGCGCCGGGTGAAGTTCGTAGAAGCCGTCGGCGAGGTGCAGCTCTACGCGAATGCAATGCAAGGGTTAGCTTAGATGGTTAGTTCAACAGCAACACTGGCTCGCCTGAGCCCAGAAACTCGCGGCAAGGAGCAGGAGGTGATGGTGGTTCGAGAGCTGAGGATAAATAAAAGGTAAGGGTAGTAAGGAATTAGTGGTCTGATCCTTGAACTAGAGAATGTGATAACTGGGATCCTCAGACGCAAGCGCTGAAGGGTTTCCAAGTTTTACACAGACACCCTCGAGTTGAAGAGAAAGATCACAGCCAAGCCCTCGAGCGAGGCGGATAAGGGTCGGCAGAACAGACAGGGTCGGACGAGACGGAACTAGGGTCGGGCGGATAGGAGGGGTCGGGCGAGGCGGACTTGGGGTCGGCAACTCACCTTCTTCCTGAAAGGAAGGCTTGGGGTCGGGAAGAAGCGAACTTGGGCGGAGTGACTAAAGCTTCAAGCAAGGGCTAAGACTGGCAATGCTCCGGCGGCGGCGCTGCTTCTTGCGGATCACAAGAGAGCTCTTACGCAGCACTGAGGAGCAAGCTGCTGGGTGACTTGGAGAAAACTGAGGGAGAACTGAGATAAGAACTCCTCAAGAGCTGGGTGGGTGGCGCTAGTAGCTTGAGCAGGGAGCTAAAGAAAGCTGAAGGCAACAAGGGCGGAGGAAACTCCGGCGATGGGGGCATTCCTTTTATAGCTACTGGAGCAGAGGAAAGGAAACGGCGCGGAGAGAGAGAAGGGGAGCGGCGCGAAGGCCGGGGAGAAGCAATGGAGTGCTCTACCGGGGCGGTGATTGAGCAAAGAAGGCGGTGCGGCAGAACTCCGGGGGTGACGCCAGCAATCATTGCGTTCTGCCGTCAGGGCGGCGTAGGGGCGGGTAGACTGGTGGTTGAGATTTGGCGGAAAGCGGGCGTCGTCGTGCGGAAGATTTGATCGAAGTGACCGGCTTAACGGCGCTAGAAACGAGGGCGCTCGGGTGAGAAGACAGGCGGACGCGGGCACGGGGGAGAGCGCGGAACAACAGATTGTCGGGCAGCTTTTGACAGAGTGGGGAAAGGAACTGTCGCGGCCGCGGTCGGGGTTGGCGGTGGAGGAATCGTCGTGTAGCGGCGACCGGGCGGCGCAACTGTGGCTGAAAGGACGGAAAAGATGGGCAACATCGGGCTCTGGGGCCGGGATCTGGTGGCGTGATGATGGGCGTGGGAGACGAGGCTCTGCAGAAAGGGGTGCAGAGGGCTTCCGCTGCTATTGGGGAAAGGGGGCGCGGGAACCCACTCGGTCGCTGGCCAGAGACAAAGCGGAGCGGCAGGCGTCGGAGAAGACGAGCCACGCGGCAGGAAGGCTCTGAGGCGGCCATGCAACTCGAGTGCGGCTGTCGCGGGGGATCTGGAAAAGATCTCACGGGTGAGGAAGATCAGCAGAATCCGACGGGGGGGGGGGGGGGGCGAGCTTTCCGGGGTTGGGAGAGGAGCGAAGCGGGAAGGGGTCGGATCTCAGGGGTCGGGACCGACGGAAAACCGGGCACTTAGGTGCGGTCAAGCAAGACAGCTGACTAAGGTTAAGGGCTGAGATCAAGCCTAACTGGGAAGGATTAGGGGTTGGTCGTTACAGCAGGCCCCATTCGGCATAAAAGATGTGTAGAAACTTACAGGCTGCATGGCAGCCCTAAACAGATTCATCTCAAGACTTGGAGAACAGGGTCTACCCTTCTTCAAACTAGTCAAGCGACAAGACAAGTTTCAATGGACAGAGGAGGTGGATAAGGCTTTGTTACAGCTGAAAGACTTCCTATCAAAGCCACCGATCCTCACAGCTCCAACACCAAATGAAGACTTACTCTTGTACATTGCTGCCACCACTCACGTTGTCAGCACAACAATAGGAGTCAAAAGGTGTGAACTGGGCCACGTCTACAAAGTCCAGAGACCAGTATGCTTTATCAGCGAAGTACTCTCAGACTCCAAGACACGGTACCCGCCGGTCCAGAAGCTACTCTATGCCATACTACTCACTTCGCGGAAACTGTGACACTAGTTCCAGGAACACAACATATCCGTCATCACTGACTTCCTGCTCGGCGAAATCCTCCACAATCGGGATGCCATGGGTAGAATCTCAAAGTGGGCAGTGGAACTCGGAACATTGTCCTTGGAATTCAAACCTGGAACAACAATTAAGTCCCAAGCTCTAGTCAATTTCGTGGCTGAGTGGAGGGAAAATCAATTGCCTACGCTGGTAGAACGCCCTGAACACTGGGTCATGTACTTCGATGGATCTCTCAAGCTTGAGGGAGCCAGCGCAGGAGTACTCTTAATATCCCCAAAAGGCGAACAACTCAAGTATGTTCTTCAAATCTTTTGGGAAGCGTCAAATAATGAGGCCGAGTATGAAGCACTACTACACGGTCATCGCCTAGCAGGTATCAAAAGTTTTCTAGTCTTCGGTGACTCATTAGTAGTCATCAACCAAGTCAACGACGAGTGGGACTGCAACAAGGAAAACATGGACGCATACTGCACGGATGTCCGCAAACTTGAGAACAAGTTCTTAGGCCTCAAATTTCACCATGTGGTCCGCGACAACAACATTGCTGCTAATGTTTTATCCAAAATGGGCTCAACACTGCGGAAGTCCCAGCAGGCATTTTTGTTCATGAACTTTGCAAGCCGTCCATAATAGAACAATTAACTCTAGCAACCACCAGTAAGAGTCCACCAGAACCTAACCGGGAGATCATGATGATCGAGGTAGACTGGAGGAGTCCTTTTATCGATTACATTAAAGAGCACAAGCTACGTTCTAGTCGGAGGTTTACTCTAAAAAAGAGGAGCATCCTCGAGAGTACTCATGAAGTACGTCACTCACGAGGATAGCAAGGACATCTTGGAGGAAATAGATAAAGGAATTTGCATGAATCACACATCCTCAAGAACAATAGTAGGCAAAGCTTTCAGAGCAGGATTTTATTGGCCAACTGCGCTGACAGATGTAGAGGAACTAGTCTGCAAATATCAAGGCTGCTAGTTTTTCACCAAGCAACAACATGTCCCTGTCTACAAACTCCTCACCATACCTCCAACATGGCCTTTTGCATGCTGGGGGCTCGACATGATTGGTCCGCTCCCAACAGCCTCAGAAGGATTTAATCGAGTTCTCGTCGCCATTGATAAGTTCACCAAATGGATTGAGGTAAAATCCGTCACTTGTCCCAAGGCTGATAAAGTTCTTGACTTCCTGGACGAGATCGTACACCGCTACGGATTCCCAAATAGAATTATCATAGATCTGGGCTCAAATTTCAACAATCATGAGTTCTGGGAGTACTGCGAGAATAGCGGAATCGATGTTCGCTACGTCTCCATCGCTCACCCAAGTGCCCACGACCAGGTTGAGCGCACCAATGACATGTTACTCGAAGCTCTTAAGAAAAGGATGCACGACATTGGCAACACCAAAGGAGGCAAATGGCTCAAAGAACTACCCAACATTTTCTAGAGGCTACGTACTCAACCATGCAAGCCTACTGGACAGTCGCTCTACTTCCTCGCCTATGGGTCAGAAGCCATACTCCTTGCTGACGTCATGTGGAGGTCCCCTACGATCGAGCAACACGACGAAGGGGCAGCAGAAGAAACAAGGCGCTTAGACCTCGACAGCTTGGTAGAATCATGCTGTGCAGTACTCGTACAGTCAGCAAGATACCTTGAAGGACTGCACCGTTACCACGATCGCAACATCAAAGAACGTTCTTTCAACATTGGCGACATGGTCCTCAAGTGCATTCAAGACACAACGGGGCTGCACAAACTCAATTTGCCGTGGGAAGGGTCTTACATCGTGTCCAAAGTCACAGGACCAGGATCGTACAGGCTACAACAACTCTCCCGCAAAGAAGTCACAAACTCCTGGAACATTGAGCACCTATGTTGCTACTACCCATAGTCAGCAAACTAAGTGGCACTGTACTCATACCATCAGCCTCAATCTTTTATCAATAAATTTCCTTTTGGCAACTACCGACTACTCGTCTTTGCCTACAACTAGCAGCTTGCAAAGGCAAGCCAGCTACAAGTTGAGCTACTCAGCTCTATGAGCCTCTGCGCTCTGCCTTCGACTTGAATAACAAGTCTAGCGGCTTGAAAAAGCAAGCCAGCTGCAACTCGAGCTACTCAGCTCTACGAGCCTCTGTGCTCTGACTTCGACTTGTTTCAACAAGTCTAGCGGCTTGCAAAAGCAAGCCAACTGCAATTTGAGCTACTCAGCTCTACGAGCCTCAGCGCTCTGACTTCGACTTGTTTCAACAAGTCTAGTGGCTCGCAAAGGCGGGTCAGCTGCAACTCGAGCTCTCCAGCTCCACGAGCCCCAACGCTCTTTTTCCCCGACTTATTCCAACAAGTCTAGCAATTTGCAAAGGTGAGTCAGCTACAACTTGAGCTATTCAGGTCCACAAGCCCTAGCGCTCTACCTTTGACTTGTCAACACAAGTCTATTTGAGTTCTCTATAACTAATACAGTGGCTTACAGCTGCAATTTGAGCTACTCGGCCAACAAGTCTGCATGAACTACTCAGTTCCACAGGCATCAGTTTGTCACAACAGATAGACAAGGAGTACACAAAACTACTCATCTCATTTCATACATGCAATCTTTGTATTAACGAAATTTTGCAGGATTACAATAGATAACTCCACTTTAAGAAGTCGGAGTGTTCAGAGTACAACATAAGTGCTCAACAACAACTACAAGCAACTGCATACTGGCAATCAAAACAGAAGTCCCAGGCTTTTATTACATCACAAGGATACACTTGAGCCTGGTGACTACTCCCAGATCAGGAGCAAGAAGCGCCAAGAGGTGGGAAGTGCACGCAAGAAAGCTGCATTCTAGGCAATTGTGCCCTTCTCCTCTCCTCAGCAGTGGCATAGACGGAGACTAAGGCTCCACGCACTCTAGTCTTCCCGCCCACCATCAGCACCCTCTCCCCTCTGCAAGTACTTGGAACTGGACTTCAAGTATGCATTGTGTACTTGAGTCTTGCCCAGGGACGTTGCAGAGAGAGCGAGCAGTCGGAACCATACCTCCATCCTCGACCAGACAGCTAGATAAAGACCGTGAAGCTAATCATCCTTCACTTGCGAGATCCAGCATGGTTACTACCAGAGAGCAAGGGAAAAGACGGAACACACGGCGAATCCTCCTACGAGGATTCTTCTAGCATCACAACCATCTTTCCTAGCATGAAGATCTGTGGAGGGAATGTGGAACCTCACTACGAGAAATTTTCTAGCACCGGGGCGCTCATTGAAAACTTGCTACTGTCAAAGAGAAGCAACCTAAGGCCAACCATCACTATAATCGGATCCATGTTTCAGCAACGGCAGTTGGGGGCCCTATTTATAGCCGGAAGGCGAGGCAACATAGCGCACCCGTGACTACACAGTAATTCGACTTGTCCTTCGCAAGGACAAGATCAACGTGAAAGCCTGCCTGCGCGAAATCAAAACTCGCATGTGAATCCTTCACAGTACACTCGTGCATCCTTGCAAATACACAACAATAATACAATGGTTACTACGTTCACATGCGTGCCCTCCGCAACCATCTGCAACAATTGGGGTCTACATGGAAGACTAACAACTAACTCAATGATTACTCGCAAGACTAGCCATTCAAGATCTGCAAGCAAGTACTCATTGCATATACAATGATCAACACCCCAAGAGAAACAATAGATACTTATTCAGATACATCGAGGTCATCAGCAAAATTACAAGTCAATACAAAAAACTAAGACTACTCCAAACTGATAAAGCCTGCAACACGCTCAGCGACTGTCGGTGTTTTATACCCGACAACCTATCGAGGGAGTACCCGAGGTAGTCGATTTGTCAATGGTAGATCGTCGGATTTGGAACTCAAAGGTAAAAGTGAAGACACAAGCATGGATTTATATAGGTTCATGCCGCCAGCGTAGCATAATACCCTACGTCCTATTTTGGGTATTGTGTATTGCACCCTGCGCTTGGGTGTTGAGTAGCCTAGTCGTTGGATATTGATGATGGTTCTGCCGATCTAGGTACCCTCACCCTCCTTTATATACTTCAGGGGGCAGGATAACTAGTCGGTTGCAAGGAGGAGTCCTAGTAGAATTACATGGGATGAGTCCTAGTAGGATTAAGGGAAATCCTAGTAGGAGTCCGACTGCTTCCTTCTTTTTGGGTACTGGGGATATATCCCCGACAAGCCCCCGAGTGCTTCATAGTCGAATGCAGCAGTCTTCGAGTAGTTTTAAGATCTTCGCCAAGTAATTTTGGTAGTCTTCGAGTACTTTATCTGGCTGAATCTTTAAAGTTTCTCAAAGCTGCCATGAGGCTATGGTGTGCTCAAAGCCTTGATCATCTTGATATTGTAGTCTTCATATATGGAGGGCGGCGAAAATCGCACTCTATATGGAGTAGCTCCCGAGCCTTAGGTTCAATCGTAGAATTAGGCTGAGGGTCAAAATGTTGAATCTTCTTCTTTTTGGCTTGAAAAAATCTTGGGTGTAGCTTATCAGCCCCTGAGCCTTAAATTGATTGAATAATCAACTCAAGCATCTTGAATCTTCACTCAAGTCATCATCCGAGGTGAGCCGTAGGAGCCACGTCGAGTAGTTATTGGTGCTTAGCCCCCGAGCTTGGAAGCTAGCTAAGCCATTGGAGATATCCCGATTAGTAATTGGCGCTTAGCCCCCGAGTTTGGGAACTAGCGGAGCCATCAAAAGTAGGTTCAAGTACTGATTGGTGCTTAGCCCCCGGGTTTGGGAAGTAGTCTGTGCCTTTGGAGGTACGCTTAGCATCTTGGAGCGTCATCACCAAAGTTTGACCTAAAAGAAAAGATGCGTACATTATGTAGCATATTTGTAGAATATTGAACTTACTGAAATTTATTCAGTGATCAATAAAAATATTGTGTGTCATGCTCTTATTTCGGCCATATCTCTCCCAAGTAGTTAGCCCGTTATGTTTAGGCTCTCTGTCCCCGTTTAGCCGCAGCCACTGCGTGTGTGAGATCTTTGTCTTGTATACGCGTACGGGCACTGCCATTTGCACAGTTGATGTGCTGGTACTGTCGGGCATACATCCCAAGCCCACGAGTATGCCCTGTACGGCCCACTCAGGGGCGTACTCAGACATGATCAAGGCTCAGGGGCTACGCGGTAGGGGAGCGTGGCCCACTCGGACTCCTGAAGACTAGTTGATATACATAAGGAAACTACTGTCTAGACCGAGTAGAACTCTGTAACCGTACCCGACTAGATTTCTACCCTGTAACCCTGCCCCTCCTCCCCCGATCATATAAGGGCGGGCAGGGACCCCCTCCAAACAACTCATCCAAGTTCAATACAATCAACATACAAGATGTAGGGTATTACATGATCTAGCAGCCCAAACCTGTCTAAATTGTGTTCCTTGCGTCACCATCGACTCCTTGATTCTCGACAACACCCACCGCACAAAAGACCACCTAGGGTACCTGCTAGGAGGGTTGCCGGTCTAAAACACCGACAGCTGGCGCACCAGGTAGGGGCAGTCGCCGAGTTTCACCACGCAAGTTTGATGGCATCTGTCATTATCAAGCCTACTTTAAACTTTGAGGCGAGCACAACCTTTGTTTTCAGATCCTAGCTTTGCATCGCCGACAGCACTGAATCTTTTCAGCGCCACATTATCAGCATCCAGGGGAAGGGACTTCTCGACGAAAGCTTTCTTCAGCAAGAGATGGAAGATTTTGCCGAGAAAAACCAAATTTTTAAAGTCAATGTCGGGACTACTCCCCGGACCCACGAGTAGGCCTTGGGCGGCCCACTAAGGGACATCCTCGGACGTGATCAGAACAAGGATGGGCATATCCTACTCGGACTAGTCTTGTATGTTTATGGAAAACTACTCGGACGATACCGAGTAGAACTCTGTAATAGTACCTGACTAGAACTCAGACTTGTAACCCTGCCCTCCCGGGTATATAAGGCCGGGCAGGGACCCCCCTCAAAACAGATCCCTCAGGACCAGAACATACATCAATACAAACCAACACACAGGACGTAGGGTATTACGTGATCTAGTGGCCCAAACCTGTCTAAATCGTGTTCCTTGCGTCACCATTGATTCCTTGATTCTCGATGACCCTTACCGCACAAAAGACCACCTAGGGTACCCCTAGGCGGGTTGCCGGTCTAAAACACCGACAGCTGGCGCGCTAGGTAGGGCCTCTCGTTGAGTTTCTCAGCGCGAACTCAATGGCGAAAGTCATCATCGGGCCCGTCTTCTTCATCGAAGCCGGTGCCACCTTCGTTTTTGGATCCTGGCTCTGCGTCGTCGAAGGCTCCGGATCGTCAACACTCAGGAGAGGAAACCAGAAAACTTGACCAGAAAAAATCAAGATTTCAAAGTCAACACGTTCGAGTTCGGCTACGCGTCGGATTCGACTTCGCCTCGTACTACCCCAGCGTCTCGCTCCGAGGTCAGGCACTCCCGACCCCAGGACTCGAGGTCGGGCGAGGCAGAGTCTCGCTCAGGGGTCAGGCACTCCCGACCCCAGCCTTCGGGGTCGGGCGAGGCGGAGCTACCTTCCCACAGGGTCAGGCTCTCCCGACCCCAGGACTTAGGGTCGGGCGAGGCGGCGCTCCACTCAGGGTCGGGCGAGGCGAAGCTACTCCCTCACAGGGTCGGGCACGGCCGACCCCTGGACTCAGGGTCGGACTCGCTTCGGATTCGGCGACCCCAGTCAGCATCCAAATCAGTTTCGACTTCAAAGCAGTTCCCGCACGGACTTCGCAACACTACAAAAGTTTATCAAGATTCTCTTGCTCGAACCCGAGTCGAACTCGGGTACGATGAGGACGTTGACTCCGACTCACCCTACTCTCTAGAAATACCATTATGCGGTCCAGCTCAAGGGTTGGTAATAACTTTGACGCCACAAGGCAGATTCGTCCATTGGCCGGGATTGCGACCATCTTTTCTCGACCGTGACTACGACTCGCGCCTCATCGCCCATATAGACAACTTGCCATATCAAGAAGGCGTTCCACTTACATCTAACCACGAAGGAAGTTACACAGAGATTGCTACATCAAGTTCCGGAAGCTACTACCCGGACAGGGAGATACTTGTTATTACTCCAGTTAACAACCCGGGAACTAGCCAGAATAGAACCCCCGGGCGACTAGCACAAGTCAACAACATCTCTGACGATGAGTCTACAGCCGACAATGAAACTCCTGACCAGCGCAAGCAACGAAGGGCGCGCAATACTACTCGAGCTGAGCGTCGACAGTCAATGGCTACAAATATCCCTATTACAAATCTTGAACAGGCTTTCAACGCAGTGCAGGCTCAGGAGCACAATACTCCACTCACGGCTATCGCTTCCATCAACATTTTGACGACATTGATGCCTCAAGATAATGATAACGCAGCCACAGCTCAACTCGTGCAGCGTGGCAATGGACTAATTGCACAACTCGCAGAGCAAGCTTACAAGCTGCTTGACAAAGAATCACCAATCCCGTCTGTTCCTCGTATTACAGATGGAAGCAGGGGGGCTGCAGATAAAAATGCTGCCCCACGAAACGATGAGGCAGTCAACCAGCCTCGGCAACACAGCCAAGGTCCAAGCAAGCACAAAACTCCTACTCAACAGAAGGATGTAGGTGAAGCCAGCTGCACCAACTCGGTTAAAAGTGTTCGCCCTACTCGGAAGAACCGCGAGATGTCCAACATCAGCGATCTACGAGAAATCCTTAATAGTCGGCGTGAACGGGAAGTCGACAGCTACAATCACTTTCCTGCTTTCACAAACCGGGTAATGAAAACAAAATTACCTGAAAAGTTCAAACCGACCGGCATTACCAAGTACGATGGCAAGCAAGATCCAATTCAATGGCTACGCAGTTACTCGCTAGCCGTCCAAGCAGCCGGGGGTAACAACGACACCAAAGTCATTCACTTCCCCATATGCATGGAACCCGCACCACTGACCTGGCTCGAGTCACTCAAACCCAAGTCCATTGACTCCTGGGCAGACTTGACAAAGGCTTTTACCAACAATTTTGTTGTCTCCATGGCTAGACCAGGCAACAAGATTGACTTACAACAAATTAAGCAAAGAGAGGGCGAAACCTTGCGCGATTATCTACGACGGTTCTTCGAGTGTTTCCAAAACGGACTCTACGATTGACGAACTTACCAAGACTTCGGTCGCCGACGGCCAGCCGATGTCAAAGAACTCAAGCTCATGGTGCAACAGTGGGCCGATGAAGAAGACAAAGAACGTGAACGGTTCGGTTCCCACCGTAACCGTGGATGCGACAACACCCACAACAATGACACAGATAAAACTCGTCATAACGATGCTCGGAATTCCTATACGGGCAATCATAATCGCAAAAGGAAGCCCGACAACACTGTTGCTGCCATGATCAGCTCCGGGAAAAAGGGACAGCGCAGAAACGACGACGGACCAACCTTCACGGAGCTACTCAAAAAGCAATGCCCGTGGCACCCGACTAGCAGGCACTCCGCATTGGACTGTTACAGCATGCGCCGAGTTATGCAAGATTTACCAGCACCACCAACTCCTGAAGAGTACGCCAAAAACAGAGACAAGGGTAAAAACAAAGCCCGCAACGATGAAGATGAAGACGGCGATTTCCAACCAACCTCAAAAACCGTCAACGTCATTTTTGGTGGCATCCCTAGCACAGCATCCAAGCGAGCCAACAAACTCGTACTCAGGGAGATCATGGCCATAGAGCCAACGGACCCCGCACCGCTAAGTGGTCGGAAGTCCCAATTTCTTTCAGCAGAAAGGATCAATGGACAAAATTTTCAGAACCTGGCTGTTTTCCACTAGTCTTGAATCCAGTTGTGGTAGCTTCAAATTTAACCAAAGTACTCATCGATGGTGGGAGCGGTCTCAACGTTATCTTCGCCAAAACATTAAGGGAAATGTGCCTCGACGTCACGGACATGCTTACTCCAATGGATTCACCTTTCTATGGCATTGTACCCGGGAACGCGGCCATACCGCTGGGACAGGTTGTCCTCCCAGTCACCTTCGGAACTAAAGAACATTACCGCACCGAGTACATCAAATTTGAGGTCGCCAACTTCGAGACTTCTTATCACGCCATACTCGGGCGGCCGGCACTAGCAAAGTTTATGGCCATACCACATTATGTCTACCTGGTACTCAAGATGCCAGGTCCCAAAGGTGAGCTCACGCTACGAGGAGATCTCCGGAGATCCTACGAGTGTGACACCGAAGCTGTGGAGATCGCTGCGACTACTCAATCTCCAAGTCCCATGCAGCAAGTCTTCACAGCTTCAAAGAAACTCCATCCAACTGAACTCGAGATCCCGGAAAACAAGCCGGGCTCCACAAAGGTGAAACCCACCAGCGAGCAAGACTTCAAATCGATCGACCTCCAGACCGGAGATCCTTCCAAGACAGCCCTGATCGGAACAGGGCTGGATCCTAAATAGGAACTCGCGCTCGTCAGTTTCCTTCGGGCTAACCACGATATCTTCGCTTGGAAGCCGGCCGACATGCCAGGTGTGCCCAAGGAACTGACCGAGCATTCCCTTAATGTTGATCCCAAAGCTACTCCAAAACGGCAACGACTACGCCGTTTCGCTCAGGACAGACGCGATGCCATCAAAAAAGAGTTAGCCAAGCTACTCGCGGCAGGATTCATCAAGGAAGTCTTCCATCCTGACTGGCTCGCCAATCCTGTGCTTGTTCGCAAGAAAAACAACGAATGGAGAATGTGTGTCGACTACACCGACCTCAACAAACACTGCCCGAAAGATCCTTTCGGGTTACCCAGGATTGATCAAGTGGTCGACTCCACCGCTGGGTGTGCCCTGCTATGCTTCCTTGATTGCTACTCCGACTATCATCAGATAAGCCTCAAAGAGGAAGATCAAGCCAAAACAGCGTTCATCATGCCCTTTGGAGTTTTCTGCTACAAAACAATGTCCTTCAGACTCAAGAACGCAGGAGCAACTTATCAAAGGGCCATACAGATGTGCTTTGAAAAACAACTTCATCGCAATGTCGAAGCTTATGTTGACGACGTCGTCGTCAAAACAAGACACCGGGAGGAACTCATTGCCGACCTAGAGGAAACTTTCTCCAGTCTACGCGCTTTCCGATGGAACCTCAATCCTACTAAGTGCATCTTCGGAGTACCTTCCGGCAAACTCCTCGGGTTCATCATTAGCCATCGCGGCATTGAGGCCAACCCAGAGAAGATATCTGCCATCACAAACATGCAGGCTCCAGCCAGCATTAAGGATGTGCAGAAACTCACAGGCTGCATGGCCGCTCTCAACCGATTCATCTCGAGACTTGGAGAACGGGGACTACCCTTCTTCAAGCTTCTCAAACGCCAGGACAAGTTCAAATGGACGGAAGAGGCAGATAAGGTATTGACACAACTCAAAGACTTTCTGTCAAAGCCTCCTGTACTCACCGCTCCCTCGCCGAATGAGGACTTGCTCCTATACATCTCCGCTACCACTCATGTCGTCAGCACGGCAATGGTAGTCGAACGGTCTGAACCGGGCCACGCCCACAAGGTTCAACGACCTATTTACTTCGTTAGCGAAGTACTCTCGGACTCCAAAACTCGGTATCCACCGATACAAAAACTCCTATATGCTATTCTGCTCACCTCCCGGAAGCTTCGCCATTACTTCCAAGAGCATAACATCACGGTTATTTCCGACTTCCCGCTTGGCGAAATTCTCCATAACAGAGATGCCACGGGTAGAATCTCCAAATGGGCAGTCGAACTCGGAGCTCTTACTTTGGGCTTCAAGCCAAGGACAGCCATCAGGTCTTAGGCTTTGGTCGACTTCATAGCCGAGTGGACTGAAAATCAGGTTCCAACTCCAGTCGAGCGACCAGAGCATTGGGTAATGTACTTCGACGGATCCCTCAAACTCGAAGGGGCCAGCGCAGGCGTCTTACTCATCTCCCCCAAGGGAGACCAAGTCAAGTACGTGCTGCAGATATTCTGGGAAGCATCCAATAACGAAGCCGAGTACGAAGCACTGCTACACGGCCTTCGCCTAGCGATCTCCCTCGGTATCAAATGGTTACTGGTGTACGGTGACTCCCTAGTCGTCATAAATCAGGTCAACGACGAGTGGGACTGCAACAAGGACAATATGGACGCTTACTGCAGAGAAGTCCGTAAACTGGAAAACAAATTCTCTGGCTTGGAGTTCCATCACATCGTCTGCGACAACAACGTTGCTGCCGACGTCTTATCTAAATTGGGCTCAACTCGTGCAGAAGTTCCAGCAGGAATTTTCGTACACGAGCTACGCAAGCCGTCCATACCTGAACAAGTTACACCGCCAGTAGTCCCGACTACTGACGTTTCTCGAGAGATCATGATGATAGAAGTCGACTGGAGGACACCCTTCATCGACTACATCAAAGATCACCAGCTACCATCCGACAAGACTAAAGCCGAGCAAATCTCCCGACGAGTAAAGAATTATGTTCTAGTCGGAGACAAGCTCTATAGGAAAGGTGCATCATCTGGAGTACTCATGAAGTGCGTCACCAGAGAAGATGGCCAAGAAATCCTAGAGGAAATACACAGAGGAATCTGCAGCAACCACGCCTCTTTAAGGACAATAGTCGGCAAGGCTTTCAGAGCAGGGTTCTACTGGCCGATGGCTCTGGCCGACGCCAAGCTACTGGTCCAGAAGTGCAAAGGTTGTCAATTCTTCACAAAACAGCAGCATATGCCGGCTTACAAGCTGGTCACAATACCTCCAACATGGCCATTTGCCTGCTGGGGGCTCGACATGATTGGCCCGTTACCAACTGCGCCAGGAGGATTCAATAGAGTACTCGTGGCAATTGACAAGTTCACCAAGTGGATCGAGGTCAAACCAGTCACTTGCCCAAAGGCAGACTGAGTTCTCGACTTCTTGGATGAAATCGTACATCGTTATGGTTTTCCCAACAGGATTATTACCGATCTCGGGTCAAACTTCAACAATCATGACTTCTGGGAATATTGCGAGAATAGCGGCATCGACGTCCGCTATGTCTCGGTTGCTCATCCGCGAGCCAATGGTCAAGTCGAGCGTGCCAATAGCATGATACTCGATACTCTGAAGAAACGACTACATGACGTCGGCAACACCAAAGGTAGCCGATGGCTCAAAGAGTTACCCAATGCGTTGTGGGGCCTACGTACCCAACCATGCAAGACTACGGGGCTATCACCTTACTTCCTGGTGTATGGCTCAGAAGCCATACTACCCGCCGACATCATGTGGCAATCACCATCCGTCGAACAATATGACGAAGAGCTTGCCATAGAAACACGGCGAACGGATATCGACAGTTTGGAAGAAGCAAGATGCGCAGCACTGGTGCAATCTGCTAGATACCTTGACGGTTTAAGGCGTTACCACGATCGAACATCAAGGAAAGGTCTTTTAACTCAGGCGATATGGTCCTTAAGCGTATTCAATACACATCAGGATTGCACAAACTCAATTCACCATGGGAAGGCCCTTACATCGTGTCAAAGGTTACAGGACCCGGATCTTACAGACTCCAAGAGCTCTCAGGAGAACAGGTTCCAACCTCTTGGAATATAGAACACCTTTGTCGCTATTACCCGTAGCAGCACTCGAGTACTCACTTCCAGGCAACTACTCGGGACGACTACTCAGCTATCGGCATCAAGGGGTGTTCGCTTCAGCACGCTATCAATACAACAACTCTCCTTTATTGAAACAAGAGTACATCAAATTACATACGAGTACAGTTGGACTCAGCTCAACAAAGACTACAAGCAACTGCCTACTGGCGGGCTGCATTTAAGTCTTAGGCTTTTACTATATCACAAGGCCACTCAGGTCTGCCGAGTGCAGGAGGGGCCTACACGCAAGGAAGCTGCGCAAAACGCTGCCTGGTGTCCTACCCAAGGCACGTCCAGGTACTCCATTACCGCCATCACCAGGACAGCGGCAACGTCAAAATCGGGAAGATGCGCCTAGAGGGAACCAAGGCTGCTCTTTTGCTAGCCTTGCGAAGCCTATCTGCTCTACGGCTGCACCTCCACCATCTTTTAGAGCGGGATGAAGACCGCGGCACTCATCACCCATCACTCGCTGCGAGTTCCAGCGCGTACTCCGCTGGATCAGTAGCTACGAGATGAGGCAGGCAACGAGCCCTCCTACGAGGATTCTTCTAGCATCGCGGCTATCCCTACGAGCGCAAGAGCCTGTGGAGGCAATGTGGCCTTAATCTACAAGGAATCTTCTAGCACCGGTGCGCTCTTTGCTGGCTCTCTACACTCAAACAGAAGCAACCGCAGGCAATCCATTGCTACTCAAGAGCTTGAGTTGGCTCGCCCACCAGGTGGCTCTGTTTATAGCCGAAAGCTCCACCTACCACCGGCCCAAGAGTTACTGTGTACCCATGATCAATGAGTCCGACGACTCCTGACTCCACCCATGTGACCGCACTCATGCTGCAACAGACAAAGGAGCACAGTACACCTGTACCTCCGCAAACGGACAAAAGAGCACAGTACACCCGTACGACAACAAAGGACAGCTGAGTGCAGTACACCTGTGTTCCTTAGAAGACGAGTATTCAAACAGCATTACGACTACTCGATACTTGGGACTACAACCCAAGTTTAGCCTACACGACGGGGGCTCCGACTACTACGATCCTGGGACCTAAGGTCGGGCGAGGCAGAGTTCCACCCGCGCGAGGTCGGACGCCTCCGACCCCAGGACTCGGGGTCGGACGAGGCGGAGTTCCACCCGCGAAGGGTCGGGCGCATCCAACCCCAGGACTCGGGGTCAGGCAAGGTGGAGCTACACCCTTGAAAGATCGAGCACAGCAGAGTTGCAACACTTCGAAGATTCAACAACATTTTTCGAAAGACAACGCACCCCAAAATCCAAAAATCTTGATATTCAGAAGTATCAACATACTTGGTACAAGAACAAGAATACACACAAAAAGCTCAAAGCTCTTCTAAAGAGACGAACTCCGACATCTTGGCTGCAATGGGCTCCGCCTCCTCAAGGTACTGCGCATAGGCCTCCTCTGTGCAGTTGTGAGCCATGCCATCACTAGCCGCCGCCAAGTCTGCCCTCGGGTAGTAGGACTTCACAACTGCAAGCACCTGTTTGCAAACAGTCCTGCAAAGTCCTGCTACTTTACTCGGAGCAGCTCTTAGTCGCTCCACTAGCGATTGTGGCCCTGCGCCTTCCACGGGGGCTATGGCGTTCACCAAATCTTCGGCCGCTCCAGACAGTTCTTGGAGTTCGCCACGAAGTCGTCCCAAGGTCTGGGCATGATCCCTGCACGCCACCATGGCCATGGCAAGCATCACGCCGTTCTGCATCTTTCGGTCCCGCTGGTGCTCGCATGCAGCTTCTGCTTCAGCGAGCGCGGCTCGAAGATGTTCGGCTTCATTTGCCACTCGGTCATGAGCGTTCCTCCAATCAATGACCTGGTTCCTTGCAGACGCCTCCTGTTTCTTGAGCTCTACAAAGCAAAAAGAACTCAGGCCACAACCAACTACAGTTGGCCACACCCAAAGTAGTCGCAATGCTTACCTTGATACTTCTTGTTCAAGGATTTATAGCGGCTCTCGAGTTTCTCCTGCAGAACGGCATGATCCGCACGCTCCACGGCAAAGGATTTTGCCCCGACTTCATGAACTCGAAGCGTGTCTTTCAGTCGGGCGCACTCCTGCTCCAGCTGGTGGTTTCTTTCCTGAAGAGGTCCGAGTACGTTGTAAGTTTCACGCTTCACGACTACTCGGGTCCTGCAGTAAATATCTACCTGGACGCCCCGGAACACATCCATGGCCCTCTGGAGCTCCAAATCAGAAGGCGGGCTGAGTACTGGCCTTTGGGTACTCTCCACAAGAGGAACTGTACCCAGAGCAGCACCTACAACATTCACCATATCAGCTACCGACTACAACCACAAAAACAAAATACAGGCATTTACCTGGAGTAGTCGCTTGCTTGGATTTCTCAACTACAGCCAGCACTCCGCCAGAGGATGAGGACAGGCCGGCACTTCCTGAGCCTAATGCAGCAGCAGGCTCCTCCACTGAGCGAATCACATCTTGAAGCATTGACATCGTAGCCCCAAGATGACCTGGGTCAAACTCGAGAACTTCTTCAACAATCATGTCCTCAAAAGGAACAGATGATGTGGCCAAGGGATCCGGTACTACCCCTGTTTCTACAGGGATAGTTTCCTCTGCATCCCTGCACCGCCAAAGTATTACTACATGATTTCCAGACAATGCAACATCGTTCAAAAGGACAAGGGAGCTCACCGAGTTGAACGTGGCGGCAGTCGCACACGTTTCTTCTCGGCAATAGGCTGTCGAGTACTCAGAGCTGCGGGAACGGCCGCCGGCGCCGTTTTCTTACCAAGACCTACAAACCCGAAGTCAAGACTACAGTACTACTCAAAAGACTACATTTGACAAGGACAGCGCTTAACACTGGCGATCACATTTGACAGCAAGGTGTCAGTAGCAAGAACTAGTGACACCTCCTTTGCCACTCCAGCAGGCAGCCCCAGAACCGCTTGATCAGCAGTGGGTGGCATGGCTGCTGATGGAGTTGGCACGGTTAACTCGGGGGCTGCCAAAGCTGTTGACGGCACTTTCTCCGGCACCGTGTCAACAGCCTCCTCGCCGACCTCGGGGTCGGACGCGGCCATCTCTTTAGAGATAGCCTCGTCTACAACCTCCATGAACCAAGACAAGATTCACCACATCAATAACGCATCTCAAGCTCATTCAGTAACATACAAGTTATCGACTACATACCTTGGTACCCCGAGACTTTTCAGTGGTTGCAACAGACTTAGTCGCAGCCATCTTGTGGACTACTCTGCGCCTCTTGACAGGAGGAGAAGGTTCATCCTCTGACTCCTCGATGGCGGCTTGTGACTCTTCTTCCGACTGTGCCACATAGCCGTCAAGTACTCGGGACTTCTAAACCAGCACATCGGTGTCAACAACAAGAATCACAAGTCAAAAGGAAACAAGTCAGGAAGGAAATACTTACCACCTCTTGCTCGTACCAGGATGCATACTGGCGAAGGGCCGCAGGGATTACTGGTACTCCCTGATAATTTCTGAAGAATTTCGCCAGCAGTGCCTCCACGTCATCGTCAGATATGTCCTCCTCGGACATACGCGAAGGATCTTTCAGACCTTTGTACTCACTGCCCGAGTGAGTGCGTTTTTTAAGTGGCTGGACCCTTCTTTTCAGAAAGCTGGCTGCTACGTTGATCCCAGTCAGACCGAGTGCTTTCAACTAAGTGATTTGCTGCATCTGAAGATCAAGTTCCGGGGTATCCTCAGGCTCGCTTATCCAATTTTCCGCATGCTTGGGCGTGTGACCAGTCACCACAAGCAGGCGAGGATCATGGTTCCCGATGTAGAACTACCTTTTCTTCCAATCCCCATGGGAGTCGGTCAAATTGTACTCAATATATGCACTCGAGTTCCTGAGTTGGAACCCGGCGCCTCCAAAGACCTCCGTCCGCTGGGCACTCGGCTGAGGCTTGCAACGGAACAATTTCCTGAATAGCTCGAGACTTGGAGGTACTCCCAGGAAAACTTCGCACAGATGGACAAAGATAGCCATGTGCAGTACTCCATTGGGATTCAAGTGGACGAGCTGAAGATTATAGTACTCGAGAATACCTCTGAAGAAGTCGGAGGTAGGCATGGCCAGTCCCCTTTCCACGAAGTGAGCAAGCATCACCGTTTCCGCCAGATGTTCTTCAAATTGCCACGCATTGGGAAATGCGGGGCGCCACTGCACGATTTCCTTCGGTTGAAGGAGCTTGGCGTCAACTAGCACTTGGACTCCCTCTTCTTTCATCACTGAGTGTTGCCAAGTTGCCCCAGGCAGCAGCGGAGCTGTCTGGTTCGTCGGCCCCACCTTCGGTGCCGGCAGCACCAACTCCTTCCCCTTCTTGGATCTAACCTTGCTCGTCGCCAGAGCCTTGCCTTGGATCTTCTCAGGCTTCTTACCCATCTTCTTGGAGCGCATCCGCTAAGACTCAACCTCAAGTTAAGAGGTTTCCACTCGGATCTAAGCGGCAGTGGCGGAGGTGGCAGCATCGGCGGTGGTGACACAGCGAGCGAAGGCACAAAGGAGGAGGAAAGAAACAGATCTAAATGCCTGTGCGGCGTCACAGCAACCGAAAAGGGGGTTTTCCAGATTTATCTCCACCGGCTCCGGATTCGACGCATTCAGTTGCGCAACGGACAGATTAAAATTGCGAATTAAACATCCAACGGTTACTACATTCAACGGATTGCTGACCACTTCAACGACAGGAATCGCCTAAGTGCTCGGGGGCTGCGGGTACCGTACCCGTTGGTCAGTTTTTTCTTTTTCAAGATCTCCGAGGATAAAATGGGCAAAAGCTGGTTTGACCATAAGCCTGCGTCTTCGACTCAACCTAAGGCTCGGGGACTACTCCATATGGAGTGCGATTGACATCGCACTACCATATAAAAACTACTCGAAACGAAGACAACTCGAAGCTGTAGAAAGAGTACCTTCCAACCACGTGACAGTACACGGGCACTTCAGTCCGCAAAACTACTCGGGTAGGGCCTGCAGCGCCCAAGACTATGGGCACGACTACAAAATACTCGGGGGCTTATCAGGACTACTCCCCGGACCCACGAGTAGGCCTTGGGCGGCCCACTAAGGGACGTACTCGGACGTGATCAGAACAAGGATGGGCGTATCCTACTCAGACTAGTCTTGTATGTTTATGGAAAACTACTCGGACGATACCGAGTAGAACTCTGTAATAGTACCTGACTAGGACTCAGACTTGTAACCCTACCCTCCCGGGTATATAAGGCCGGGTAGGGACCCCCCTCAAAACAGATCCCTCAGGACCAGAACATACATCAATACAAACCAACACACAGGACGTAGGGTATTACGCGATCTAGCGGCCCGAACCTGTCTAAATCGTGTTCCTTGCGTCACCATATATTCCTTGATTCTCGACGACCCTTACCGCACAAAAGACCACATAGGTTACCCCTAGGCGGGTTGCCAGTCTAAAACACCGACAGTCAACAACACTAAGTTCGACTACGGTTCAGACTTGACCTCAACTCGGACTAGTCGGCACAAGTTGAAGCCCTAGTCACCTCGCAAATTGATTTCGACTCAAAGATGATTCCCATACGGACTCCACAACATAGCCGAAGTCTACCAAGGTCTCCTTACTCAAACCCAACTCGAACATGGGAAAGTTAAGGACTGCGACCTTGACTCGGACTATGTCCAAGAAATTCCATTGTCAAGACCGGCTCAAGGTCTGGTAGTTATTTCAACCCCACAAGGCAGATTCGTTTATTGGCCAGGGATGAGGCCATCTTTCCTTACCCATGACTACGAGTCGCGCCTTGTCGCTCACATAGACAACCTCCTGTATCAAGAAGGCGTCCCGCTCACTTCAAACCGCGAGGAAAGCACTACATAAATTGCAACATCAAGCTCTGGAAGCTACTACCCAGACAGAGAAATTTTCATCATCACTCAAAACAATAATGTGGGTACTAGCCAACAGAGAACCTCTCGATGGATAGCACAACCCGATAACGTTTTAGAGGACGAGTCATCGGCTAAAACCCTGCAAGATGAAACTTCCGAGCAAAGAAACCAAAGAAGGGCACGAAACATTACTCAGGCTGAACGTCGACAACTACTAGCCACAAACATTCCTATCACAAACCATGAAAGAGCATTTGACGCAGTACAAGCCCAAGAGCAAAACACTCCACTCGCAGCAATTGCCTCAATCAATCTTATATCAACTCTTATACCTCAAGACAGAGATAATGAAATAACAACTCAACTTGCGCAGCGAGGCAATGGACTAATCGCACAACTCGCAGAACAAGCTTACAAACTACTCAATAAAGAATCACCAATCCCATTCGTTCCTCACAACTCGGCCCATCGAGAGGGCAGTAGGGGTGCCGCAGTCAACAATGGCCATCATGGAGCTCAAAGAAACAACAACAAAGTAGTCAACCAACCCAGGCAACATAGCCAAGGACAGAGCAAATGCGAGGCCCCAATACGACATAAAGACGCCGGAGATGCCAGCTGCACCAACTCTACAAAAAGTCCTCGCCATGGCAGGAAAAATCATGAAGTATCAAATTTCAGCGATCTACGGAAAGTAATCAATAGTCGTCGCAAATGCGAGCGCGAAATCGACAACTATAACCATTTTCCTGCTTTCACAACGCGGGTAATGAGAACAAGGTTACCCGAAAAATTCAAACCAACAGGAATCACTAAGTATGATGGCAAGCAGGACCCAATTCAATGGCTCCAGTGCTACTCACTGGCAATTCAAGCAGCTGGAGGCAACGACGACACAAAGGTCATCCATTTTCCCATATGCATGGAACCCATGCCTCTAACATTGCTTGAATCTCTCAAACCTAGAACAATTGACTCTTGGGAAGATTTGACAAAAGCTTTCACCAACAACTACGCGGGCTCCATGACCCGACCAGGCAACAAGATCGACCTAAGTCAAGTAAAACAAAAAGAAGGCGAAACATTGCGCAACTACCTACGTCGATTCTTCGAAAAGAAGGCTACTATAGTCGACATTTCAGAAACAGACGTCATCGAGTACTTTCAAAATGGCCTCTATGATCGTCGAACATACCAAGACTTTGGTAGACAACGACTAGTCACCATCAAAGACCTCAAAGTCATAGTACAACAATCGGCTCCCATCGCAATCGTGGGCGCGACAATAACAGTCCCAAACAAGATAGGAATCAAAATAGCGATACTCGAAATAACTACTCGAGTAACCAAAACCGCAAACGCAAACCTGACAACACCGTTGCTTCCATGACCAACTTAGGAAAGAAAGGATGCCGCAAACGCGACGAAGGACCAACCTTCACGTAACTACTCAAGAAACAATGCCCATGGCACCCAAACAACAAACATTCAGCGATAGATTGCTACAACATGCTTCGAGTAATGCAAGATTTACCCGCACCGCCACCTCCTGAAAAATATAATCAGAAAAAGGATAAAGGCAAAAACAAAGTCAATAAGGATGAAGTAGGTGAGTGAGGTTTCCAGACTGCCTCCAAAACAATCAACGTAATTTTTGGCGGAATCCCGGGTACCGCATCCATACGATCCAGCAAACTGGTACTCAGAGAAATTATGGCCATCGAACTAGTGATCCAACACCACTAAAATGGTCTGAGGTACCCATAACCTTCAGCAGAAGGGACCAACAGACAAGTTTCTCAAAACCAGGCCGATTCCCCCTAGTACTCGACCCTGCTATCGCAGGCTCAAGATTAACCAAAGTACTCATCGATGGTGGAAGCGGACTCAACGTCATCTTCGCCAAAACACTAAGAAAAATGTGTCTTGATATCATGGACATGCTCACTCCAACAGACTCACCCTTTTATGGGATTGTACCAGGAAATGCAGCCATACCACTAGGCCAAGTCGTCCTACCAGTAACTTTCGGCACTAAGGAACATTACTGAACCGAATACATTAGATTTGAAGTCACCGACTTCAAAACCTCTTACCATGCCATTCTCGGGAGACCAGCTCTGGCTAAGTTTATGGCTATACCACATTACGTCTACTTGAAACTCAAGATGCCAGGCCCCAAGGGAGAATTAATTCTACGAGGAGACCTAAGGCGATCTTACAAATGCGACACCGAAGCCGTGGAGATTGCAGCAACTTCTCAAGCACCTAGCCCCATGCAACAAGTTTTCTCAGCTTCAAAGAAACTTCATCCAACAGAACTCAAAATCCCAGAAAACAAATCGGGGCCAACAAAAGTGAAGCTAGCAAGTGAGAAAGATTTCAAAACAGTTGACCTCCAGACTGGCGACCCTTCTAAGATAGCTCTGATTGGAACAGGGCTAGATCCCAAATAGGAAACCGTGCTCGTCAGTTTTCTTTGGGCTAACCATGATATCTTCGCCTGGAAGCTAGCTGACATGCCCGGTGTGCCCAAAGAACTAATTGAGCATTCACTAAATGTTGATCCCAAAGCTACCCCAAAATGACAACGCCTATGAAGGTTTGCTCAAGACAGAAGAGAAGCAATCAAAAAAGAGCTAGCCAAACTATTTGTAGCAGGTTTCATCAAAGAAGTTTTTCACCCTGATTGGTTAGCCAATCCTGTACTCGTTCACAAGAAAAACAACGAATGGAGAATGTGCGTCGACTACATGAATCTCAACAAACATTGCCCAAAGGACCCTTTTGGATTACCTCGGATCGACCAGATAGTCGACTCCACAGCCGGGTGAGCTTTACTCTGCTTTCTCGATTGCTACTCAGGATATCACCAAATAAGTTTCAGAGAAGAAGATTAGGCCAAAACAGCTTTCATCACTCCGTTCGGGGTATTCTGCTACAAAACAATGTCATTTGGGTTGAAAGGGCGCAACCTATCAGTGTGCTATACAGATGTGCTTCAAGAAGCAATTACACCGCAACATAGAAGCTTATGTGGACGACGTAGTCGTCAAAACAAGAAACCAGGAAGATCTAATCATCAATTTGGAGGAAACTTTCTCAAGCCTGTGAGCCTTCCGCTGGAAATTTAACCCTACCAAATGCGTTTTTGGTGTACCTTCCAGTAAACTACTCGGGTTCATCATTAGCCACCGCGACATTGAGGCCAACCCGGAGAAAATATGTGCCATCACAAATATGCGAGCACCAGCTAGCATCAAGGATGTGCAGAAACTCACAGGTTGCATGGCAGCCCTCAATCGATTCATCTCGAGAAATTTTGTGGGAAGTCTCAAAACAACGAAGCCGAGTACGAAGCGCTACTACACGGTCTTCGTCTCGCAATCTTCCTCGGAATCAAACGACTACTAATATATGGTGACTCGCTAGTCGTCATTAACCAAGTAAATGATGATTGGGATCGCAATAAGGAAAATATGGACGCATACTACAAGGAAGTCCGCAAGCTCGAAAATAAGTTCTCGGGATTGGAATTTCATCATGTCGTTCACGATAACAACGTAGCTGCTAATATATTGTAAAAAATGGGCTCAACTCGTGCCGAAGTTCCAGCAGGAATTTTCGTACACAAGCTCCGCAAGCCGTCCATACTAGAACAAGACACTCCAGCAACTATCAAACCTTCAAAACCCGACTGAGAGATCATGATGATTGAAGTTGACTGGAGACTGCCGTTCATCGACTACATCAAAGAACAAAAGCTACCCTTTGATAAAAACCAAGCTGAACATGTCTTGCGATGAGGGAAAAGCTACGTTCTAGTCGATGACAAGCTCTATAGAAGGAGCGCCTCGTCCGGGGTACTCATGAAATGTGTCACCCGGGAAGAAGGCCAACAAAACTTGGAAGAAATACACAAAGGAATTTGTGGTAATCATGCTGCATCACGAACGATTGTGGGCAAAGCTTTCAGAGTAGGTTTTTACTGGCCCATGGCACTTGCCAACGCAAAATAGCTAGTCCCCAGAGGCCAAGGCTGTCAGTTCTTCGCTAAGCAACAGCATATCCCCACCTACAAGCTTATTACAATACCTCCAACATGGCCATTCGCATGCTGGGGGCTTGACATGATCGGACCACTCCCAACCGCGCCAGGAGGATTCAACCGAGTACTCGTAGCCATTGACAAATTTACCAAGTGGATTGAAGTCAAACCCGTCACTTGCCCCAAGGCTGACCGAGTCCTCGACTTCCTGGACGAGATCGTACACCATTATGGTTTTTCCAATATGATCATCACTGATTTGGGGTCCAATTTCAACAATCATGACTTTTGGGAATATTGCGAGAATAGCGGTATTAACGTGCGATACGTCTCCGTTGCTCACCCAAGGGCCAATGGCCAAGTCGAACACGCCAATGGCATGTTACTTGAAGCTCTCAAGAAAAGGTTGCATGACATCGGCAATACAAAAGGAGGCAAATGGCTCAAGGAACTACCCAATGTTCTTTGGGGATTACGCACCCAACCATGCAAACCTACTGGGCACTCTCCCTACTTCCTTGTATATGGGTCAGAAGCCATCCTCCCCGCAGACGTCATATGGCAGTCTCCCGCAGTGGAACAATATGACGAAGGAATATCAGAAGAAACAAGATGCCTGGACCTCGACAGCCTAGAAGAAGCCAGGTGTGCAGCACTGGTCCAATCAGCTAGATACCTTGACGGACTACGATGCTATCATGACCGCAATGTCAAAGAGCGTTCCTTCAACATAGGCGACATGGTCCTTAAATGCATCCAAGATACATCGGGGCTGCACAAGCTCAACTCGCCATGGAAAGGTCCCTACGTCGTATCCAAGGTTACAAGACCCGGATCATACCGACTATAGGAACTCTCAGGCGAAGAAATACCAAACTCTTGGAATATAGAACATCTATGCCGCTACTATCCATAGCAGACTACAGGACATGTGCTCGGGTCTTCATCCCCAATCTACTTCAAACAAGTCCTCCGGCAAACACTGCCTCTATCCGGCTACTCACGGCCACTCAAGCTCTCCAACTCTGCGAGCCTTAGTGCTTCGCTCTCAATTTGACTTGATTTCATCAAGTCCCTCCGAGTTATTACAACTCGACTGCTACTCATGGCCACTCGAGCTCTCCAGCTCTGCGAGCCCCAGTGCTCCGCTCTCAATTCGACCTCATTTCATCGTCTTCGAGTTACCACAACTCGTCAGCTGCCCACAGCTACTCCAGATCGAGTTCTCAACTCGTCTCTACAAGACTAAAGCAGGTTTCACAAAGCCACGACTACATTATCAAGTCATTCTTTACTCAAAAACAAGACCAACACAATCATTAGATAAACTCAAGATTGCATTCTTCGCATGGGATAATTTCTAAAGTTACATGCGATTACTCAAAAACAGAGTCAGGGTGCTCAAAATAGAACACAACAGCACAACAAAGACTACAAGCAACTACCTACTCGTAGTCTGCATACGAGCCTCAGGTTTTTACTATATCACAAGGATACACAGGCCTAGCGACTACTAGAACAACAAGGTGTAAACAGCGTCAAAAGGCAGGGCCTGCACGCAAGGAAGCTGCGCAGTACGCAACCATATCCTCATCCTCTTCCCTGGCAACACCAGGAACTCCTTCACCGTCACTCCCTCGACATCGGCAACAATGAATCCCCGACGCAGCATAACAGAGAAAAGAACCAAGACTGCTCCCTTGCTAGCTTTGGTGTGCCGTGCCACACTGCATGCCACACCTCCACCTCTGATCAGAGAGCCGGATAAAGACCGCGGCACTCATCACTCATCACTCGCGAGTTTCAGCACGGACTTAGCTAGATCACGAGCTGCAAAATGAGGCACACGGCAAACCCTCCTACGAGGATTCTTCTAGCATCACGGCTATCCCTACGAGCGCTAGAGTCTGTGGAGGGAAGGTGACTCTAATCTACGAGGAATCTTCTAGCACCGAGGCACTCATTGGAATCTCTCTACTATCAAACAACAACAATCTGAAGCAAGCCATCGCTATTCTGAAGGGCATGACCTTGGTCGAGTACCCAGGGGCCTATTTATAGCCAAAGGCCACAACCGCCAACTACTCAAAAGTTACTGCTCGCTCGTGATGATCAGCCTGAAGCGCTGACATGGGACAGACGGGTCACTTTATGACTCCACTCACGTGAAGGAACTCAATCATAATGGACAAAAATGAACAGTCTGCACGTGCGTACTCTCAACAGCAACAACAATAATTGACATCCGTGGCAGACAATACGACTACTCGGCTAAACTCGGACTTGCTCCCCCAAAAGATTAGCCAAGGCAAGATCATTCATCACAATTCAAACTTCAAAAAAGATTCAGAGAACGTCTCAAGTACTCCAATAAAGTACTTGGCAAGTCAAAAAGCTAAACAAGACTAAGGCTCTTCCAAAGATACAAATTCAGACATCTTAGAAGTGATTGGCTCAGCCTCCTCGAGATACTGCACATAAGCATTCTCTATGATGTTCCGAGCAACACCACCACCAGCCGCCGTCAAATCTGCCCTCGAGTAATATGACTTGACCACCGTAAGGACTTGTTTACAAACAACCTTACAAAGGCCAGCGATTTTACCTGGAGCAGTCTTTAGCCGCTCGACTAGTGAGTGAGGCCCAACATCATCTTCAAGCGGAGCAAGGGCATTGACCACTTCCTGCGCAGCACTAGTCAATTCTTGGAGCTCACCTCGAAGCCTTCCTATGGTCCTACCATGGTCTCTACAAGCCACCATGGCCATAGCAAGCATAACTCCATTTTGATTTTTTCTATCCCTCTGATGCTCACATACAGCTTGAGCCTCAGCCAGCAATGCCTAGAGACGATTAGCCTCATTCCGGTCATGAGCATTCCTCCAGTCAAGAAGTTGGCTACTCACAGCAGCCTCTTTTGTCTTGAGCTCTGCGCCAAAGTACCACAGATCAGAACCCACGACTATAGTCAAATATACTCAAGGATCACGAATACTCACCTTGATACTTCTTGTTCAAGGATTTATAGCGATTCTCCAATCGCTCTTGCAGGAATTCATGGTCACTTCGCTCTACCACAAAAGACTTTCCAGCCTCCTCACGAACTCTCGAGGACTTTGTAAGACGGCTACATTCTTGCTCCAATTGCGCCACTCGTTGCACGGTGTCATTTCGCTCCTAGAGGACCCAAGTATTTCTTTGGGCTCTATCATACAGGTCCTACAAGCAACTCAAAAGCAAGTCGTCAAGACTCGTTAAATGCAGTCAGACAAAACATAATAAGGTCACACACCTGAAAGCTCTGGATAGCTCTTCGAAACACTGACTCCGGCGGCAGCTCGAGTACTGGACCCTCGGTATTCTTAGCAATCTGAGGCTCCGGACCTTCACCCAAAATAGCCCCTAACAAACAAAACTCATGGGTAATTACAAGATACAACACATCGACTTCAAAAAGCACCTGTACTCCAACTACATACCCAGTGCCCCGAGCTCACCCACTTTAGTTGCATCGACTAAAGCCAAGGTACCACCAACAGTCGTTGAAGACGGCACGCCCCCAGAACTCGAAGGAACTGCGGGGACCTCCACTAAGCGGATAACTTCTTAAAGCATGGAAATAGTGGCACCAAGACGACTTGTGTCTTCAACCTTAGGTGCGTCATCCATCGACAAATCAACCAAGGGACCAGAGAATGTAGACGGAAGACCAGCCTCCACTACTGTGTCCACGGGAATGGTATCCTCAGCATCCCTGGGCCAAAGCATGAGGTCATCACTCATTTTTCGGAAAGTTCAAAAATACAATCAAAAGAAAGATCATATAAAAACTCACCGAGATGACCACGGCAGCAATCGCACACGTTTTTTCTCAGTAATTGCTGGTTGAGTACTCGGCACCATAGGGGCCGTCGGAGGTACGACCTTTACTTTCTCGCCAAGTCCTGGAAAAAATAAAGGATGAGACTGTGAAGTTTCAGACTACCAAATAATCAAGAGTACTCACCGCTGGCGATAACATCGGACAATAAGGCACCAGCAGCAACCACTGGTGACTTCACGACATGTGCCACCTCAGAAGGCGTAACCATGGTAACCTGCTCGGGGGCTGCCAACTCGGGGACCGTTGGTGCCGGGGCTGCAGGCTCGGAGGTTGTTGTTCCGAGTTCATGAGCGACACCCCCACAGGCAACTCTTCAACAGTCGTGACACTGACGACGGCGCCCTTACCAATCATGACTACCTCACCAGAAGTAGCCTCATCACCACCCGTGATCGAGTTGTCGGCCTTACCAGCCGAGTAAAAACATCAGCATTGCTTAAAGACAATTTTCAAAAAATTACCTTATACAACGACTACGTACCTTGGCACTCTGCGACCCCTCAGGGGTCAAACTCGACGACAAAATAGGCCGCACAGCAGCTTTCTTTCGAACTACTCGCTGTTTCTTAGCAGGAGGAGAAGGTTCATCATCAGTATCAGCCACGGCAATCTTCCCTCCCTCAAGCTGCAGCAACAAGCCGAAAAGGACCCGGGACTGCAAGCAAACAATTGTTACCCGGAGGTATTTCCATACCTCGAAATATACAAGTCAAGCAAAAGAACATACCTCTGTTGGCCCATACCAACTATCAAACTGACGAAGAACTGCCGGAATCACCGGTACCCCCTCATAGTTCCTAAAAAACTTCCCCAGCAATGCCTCCACATCATCATCAGATATGTCATCAGGAGACATCCATGACGGGTCATCAAAACCCGAGTACTCCGAGCCTGAGCAAGCTCGCTACTGCAAAGGCTGCACCCTCCACTTGAGAAAACTGGCGGCCACATTGATGCCAGTCAAGCCCAACGACTTCAACTCAGCAATTTGAGTCAGCAGGTTAGCGATTTCAGGAGTGTCCTCAGGCTCGCTTACCCAATTATCGGCGTGCTTGGGAGCGTGACCAGTAACCACTGGCAAAACAGGATCATGATTCCCAACATAAAACCATCTTTTTTCCAGTCGCCATAAGAGTCAGGCAAGTCATACTCGAGATAAGCACTCGAGTTCCTCAGCTAAAACCCAGCCCCTCTGAAAACCTCCGTCCTAGTCGCACTGGGCTGCGGCTTGCAGCAAAACAACTTTCTAAAAACCTCAAGACTAGGAGGGACACCCAGGTATACTTCAAACAAGTGTACGAAGATAGCCATATGGAGCACGCCATTGGGGTTCAGGTAAACTAACTGAAGATTGTAGTACCCGAGAATACCTCTAAAGAAGTCGGAAGTGGGCACTGCCAGTCCTCTCTCGACGAAGTGTGCAAGCATGATAGTCTCCTTCGGGTGCTCCTCAAATTGCCACGCATTGCAAAAAGCAGGCCTCCACTCGAGTTGAAGCTTCGAGTGAAGAAGCTTGGCATCAACGAAAGCCTAAACCGCCAGTTCCTTCATCACAGAGTGCTGCCAGAAGATCCCAGGTGGCGGTGGCAAAGTCTGGTTTGTCGGGCCACACTTCGGTGCCGGCAGTGCAAGCTCTTTTCCCTTTTTGGATTTGGATCTTACCTTACTGGCGGCCGTATCTTGACCCTGGGTTTTTTCCGATTTCTTCCCCATCTTCTTGACAAGCATCAGTCAAGCTTCAGAAAAGGGGAAGAAAAGAAGGATTGGTGGCAGATCTCACTCAAGGGCAAGGAGAAAGCAACAACAGCGGCAGTGGCACAAAAAAGGGCGGTGGCTCAAAGATGAACAGGAAAGAGGCGCACAAAATAGATCTACTAAAAAAGAACGTAACTCTAACCACCATCGGGCCCGCCCTGTTATATCTCCATCACCTTCGGATTCCAAGCGACAATTAAGCAACGGTCTGATATAAATTGAATTTATCACCATAATACCCAACGGATACTCAAATCAAGAGGTTTGACCACTTCATCGACCACGAATAATCACCTAAGTGCTCAGGGGCTGCGGATACCGTACCTGCTGAACAAAGTTTTCTTTTTTCTAAAGACTACTAAAGCCAAAAACTAGAACACAGGATTGACCCTCAGCCTAATTCTTCGATTCAACCTAAGGCTCAGGGGCTACTCCATGTGGAGTGCGATTGTCATCGCATTGCCATATAATATCTCCAAGGCAAAAGTAACTCGAAGCAAAGACAGACGAAGAGTACCTTCTAGCCACGTGGCAGTACTCAAGTACTCGAAGACATAACAACCACTTAGTAAGCACCAGGATTTACTCGGATAACGACTTCTAAGTACTCGGAACTGTTCGACTCGACTACAAAGTACTTGGGGGCTTGTCGGGCATACATCCCAGGCCCACGAGTAGGCCCTGTATGGACCACTCAAGGGCGTACTTGGACGTGATCAAGGCTCGGGGGCTATGCGGCAGGGAAGCGTGCCCCACTCGAACTCCCAAAGACTAGTCGGTATACATAAGGAAACTACTTTCTAGACCGAGTAGAACTCTGTAACCGTACCCGACTAGGTTTCTACCCTGTAACCCTGCCCCCTCCCCGATCATATAAGGGCGGGCAGGGACCCCCTTCAAACAACTCATCCAAGTTCAATACAATCAACATACAGGACGTAGGGTATTACGCGATCTAGCAGCCCGAACCTATCTAAATCGTGTTCCTTGCGTCACCATCGACTCCTTGATTCTTGATGACACCCACCGCACAAAAGACCACCTAGGGTACCCCCTAGGCGGGTTGCCAGTCTAAAACACCGATAGGAACCGCCCAACTTAAACTGGCTTAAGTGCGCCTAATCACTGTCAGAACAGCAATTATCCGAAACGCACTTAAAATAGTGTAAGTCTGGTAGTCCATCGAGTGTCCCCAGGACTCGAAACATCCACGACGTGATCCATAACCATACATCAGGATCACTTCCGCGATAGGAAGGTATCAACAAATATTACATTTTTATATACATATCGGGATGTGAATTATTACAAACCATAGTTTGAAACAAACTTAACAGTGCAGGTTAGAGCAGTTCTAAGAGTTTAAAACCTAAACCAGTCTAGGCAAATAATTAAATAGCTGAGTTTTATTCTAGGGTATTATGAGACTCGTAAAACACCCTAGTTCTTCGTGGCTTCTCCCTCAGCGGTCTCCTGCTGAGTTTCTGAAAACAGCAACAAAGGATCCCTTGAGTACAAGGGTACTTAGCAAGACTGACCCGACTAACCAATATAGATAGTTTTCCAAAAACTGAATGATAGCTGTTTGGTGTACTGGCTGACTCATATTTTGTGAAAAAGGCTTACTATAAGTGGAACCTTAACTTTATTCTTTTATTTCTGTTTAGTTGTTACCTAACCAGTCTAGATGAATAAAATATTTTGAGCACTCAGTGGAACTAAGTCATACAGCATATTCATTCCAGGAAAAACTTTATATTCAACTTGATTACACTACGTTGCTTAATGGTGATCAAGTGCATTCATATCTGAGAATTGCGGCAATCCGGATCGATTTACATCCTGCAGGAGATACCCGACCACCAGCTATGTACAACTATCCAGGTTGCACATAACAACCTTTCGATTAGCCGTACCCAAAGATTGGGAATATGACTACCCGAACCTAGGGACGCACCCCCACATGGGACCCCACGTCTGGTCTGATCTCCATGTGAGTTTCAGGCTAC
Organism: Setaria italica; assembly: GCF_000263155.2. Classification (NCBI taxonomy): domain Eukaryota; kingdom Viridiplantae; phylum Streptophyta; class Magnoliopsida; order Poales; family Poaceae; genus Setaria; species Setaria italica. The sequence goes on along the minus strand of NC_028456.1, from coordinate 4,027,815 downwards.
GCCCTTTCCTTTCCACTGCACGCCAAGCACGGGTACGAAATATTCTCGATCAAAGAGCCAACTAACCTACTAGGCTTTACTGGTCCCATACCTAGTAAACAACCAGGTAAAAATCACTTGATCAAAGGTTAAGACAACAATTGGGCCTTAACCAAATTAACTTAGCAGACAGAACTACCATCTCTAGCTTCTGTCCACATTTCCAAATTCCAGGCTATTTTCCTTGATTAACATGTATGACCAAATTTACCTTAGAGTTAAGCAACCAAGTTGCTTGACAGTATCTAAGCATTGCTAAGCATAGGATAGTTACTAATTAGTGAACAAGTGGCAAAGATGTCCTGAAAGACAAAGTATGATTATGCACAAAAGTGGGTTGCAATCAACTCCTAGACTTAGTGCGCACATAAGGAAATAACCAATAATTGGACTCATGATAGTAATTTTTTCGAAAGTAGATGGGTTTAAATGCACCGAGGCTTTCCTTGATTCACAAAAAGTTTAGCATCTTCCGACGATCCTGCTTTGTAAGGGATCAACTCAACAATCTCCTCAAATTCCGAAGGTTCTTCAGATAATTCCAAGAATTCCACTTCTGGAACTTCAGTGTCTACCATTTATTACATGGAGGAGTTAGAGATGCAAACTTTGAAACACATGACTATACAACTTTCCTTCATGATAAAGTTGCAAGCCAACAAGTGACTGTACAACCTATCTTCATGATAAATTTGCAAGCCAACACTAAACTACCCATAAAGATTAACCCACAAATTTTAATTCCTTTATCTACCCTATCTTAAGCTTTTTTCATTATTTTAGAAAAACATTATAAATATTTTCTAATCTCAAAACTTAATTCCTATGGATTAATAATAATTTGTGAATAAGAAAGCATTATTTAGAATTTTATGCATTTAATAAAGGTTAAGCATTTATTTAAATACCTTAATCAAAAGGCATTAAATAATACCTAAATTTTATTATTTTTTTCCTAGGTTTTAATAATTTTAATGCATAAAGGAAAATAAAACAATCCTAATAAAATTGGTTTCACTAATTTTAGACAATTCTACAGTTTCCAGTGAATTAAATGGTGGAATTCGGATTTAAGCTCTTTATCTACAAACACAAAAACCTTAAGATTAACCATCCTCCCCCAAAACTCTTTTCTCACCCAGCCCTTTCCTACCCACACCCATAGACACAAGGGGCCAGCCGGCCAGGCCTCCCTGCTCGATGCCAAAATAGGGTGCCGAGGCGGGCAAGACCGGCGGCCTCGCCAGCGACGGGGCCGGGAAGGGAGCACCCGCAAGCTTGGGCGCACCCGCGAGCAGTGCTAGACCCTCCGGAGCCGGCCTGAGCCAAGCCCTCTATGAGCGGCAGTGGTCATGGCGACGGCTGGCCGGCACGGAGCATGGCGGCAGCGCAAAACCGGCCATCGACGCGCCCTATGGCTTCCACGGAACCTACCTAAGCTCCTAGAATTGAGCAAACGAGCGGAGAAGGGTGGTGCGAGGGAGCTCACTCGAGGAGCGGCTATGGTGGCCGGTGGATAGGGAAGGGCAGCGGGGAGGTGGTCGTTGGCAGGGATTCGTGGAGCGGAGGGGCGTGGAGCGTGGACAAGGTGCTGGCGGCGCTTGGTGCGAGAGGAATTGAGGAGGGAGGCAGTGGAATGATGGAATCAGCCAGCAACAGCGGCTCGGCCGTGCTCTGCTTGTGACGGTGAAAAAGGCGACGCGGTAAAATGGATAAGCGCAATGGCGGGAGCAGTAGATATACAAAGTTTTTCACTGCGCATGGGTGCCACCTCGGCTGGCTTGTAGGCTTGCGTGGGCGTGGACGTGGCCCGACGTGTCGCACTGGCTGGCAGGCGAGAGTGCCAGCGGCGGCATGGCTCTGTCCCCTGCTCGCCCCCTCCCTTCTTTCTTCTTTCTTTTCTTCGAATTCCAGACCTCAAAATCGACTGATTTCAAATCCAAACATCCAAATGTCCCTTAAGCAAACTTGTAGAGGAACCATCACTCTTCAAATGATAGATTGGCCTCAACCCGAGATAAGCACTCTAGGACCAAGATTTTTAACCCCAAAATTCGGGCAAAAATCACTTTGTAACTGAACCTGTGCGTTTCAGTTTTGTCAGGTTATGAACAGGGCCATTTGCCTTACTTTAGGCTCAATTTGAATAGCTCAAACTTGTTCCATGGGGTTCAACCCTCATCTATCTTTATTCTACAACTAACAAAGATTCCATTTTGCACAAGATCCCATATACCTTTTGCACTAATTTTCTCTGAAATTTGCTCCAAACATTGCTATTCACTGCTATTTTCAGACTTCAAAATTATTTCAGCAACTAGGCTGAAATCTACTTATTTGCCGATTTTGAGCTTCATTTTAAATATGAGTTCTCCACTTTCTCTAGCCAACAATATCTCATTTAACTCCTCCATAGACCATACTTCACTAGTGTCCAAAACATTTGCTCACTTACATGGAAAATTCTTTAGAAACTTGTTCCAAAGTTGTATGCTCACTATGATTTTCAGATTCGCGTATTTTTCGGACAAGGAATAGTAACTCCATTGATTCCTTCTTTGGTTACATTTTTGAGAGGTTTAAGACTTGAATTAGACTTCTAGCTTTACTCCTTTGAGTTCTAAATACTCTAAGTCTCAACTTCATATTTTTGCCAAATTTATCCAAATTTGAAACTCCAAATTGCAAATCTGGTCGAATTTGGCTTAAATTTGACTTTGGCTCTTCCCTTTACTCCAAAGCTCACCATTAACTCCTTAGTGATATTATTAAGCTGCCATTAACACGAGGTGTTACAGCTGAGATATTTGTCTCATGTATGTGTGCTGGCACCTAGGCGTAACAGGTGCACCTGAGGCTTTGACGAATTAAGACGTATTCTGCTCAAGGAGATTATCAATGGCTAAGAGAATACAAAAGTGAGTAGTCGGCGAGAGCGCGATTGCGTGCAAGATTTTGCTGTCCTCCGGCAATAGAGTGCGTGTTGTGCACAAGAGTTCGGCGAGTAGTCGGCGAGGTGTGGCTCTGAAGGGTAATTCCCATCAAGAGATGTACACAAATGGGTAGCCGACGAATTGCCCTGCATGCGGGAAACAACCCGAAAAATAATTATTAAGAAAGTGACTTAGCTTGATTCGTGGATGATTGTCGACGAAGCCATGGCGGTCGTTGATAAAACCGTGATGGTTGTTGACGAAGCCGACTAGTCGGAGTTGATTCCGACTAGCTATCGATGGTGTGTGGCCCACCCCGACTAATTTTTCTAGTCAAGACGAGGAGTCGGAGTAGTCCGCCCTCAACTAGCCTTGTAGTCGAGACGAGGAGTCAGAGTAGTCCGGCCTCTACTAGCCTTGTAGTCGAGACGAGTAGTTAAGGTAGTCGTCGGCAGGGTGCCGAGTGCCCTTGCGAAGTTGGAGTAGTCGGCGGCGAGCGTCACGATGTAGTTGAAGTAGTCGCCGACGAGTCGCCCGTCGAAGTAGTTATCAGTGAGTCGCCCGTCGAAGTAGTCGAGACGAGTAGTCGAAGTAGTCTTCCTTGACTAGTAACTAGTCGAGATGAGGTTGTCATCGATAAAGTCGTGACGGTTGTTGGTGAAGCTGACTAGTCGGAGTCGATTTCGACTGGTTGTCGACAGCGCGAAATCTGCCCCGGCTAGTTTTCTAGTCGAGACGAGTAGTCGATGCAGCCGCCGATGAGTTGATGCGGTCGGATGTTGATGTAGTAATGCTTCGCACATCCTGTGGTATGATTGTAGGGTGCATATAGCAGCAATTCCCAGCTTTCTGGTGCATTTCCTCTGTGCGTGTGGTAACTACCGGCTAGTTGGATTTTCAGCCGCATAAGCAGGGGCAGCAGCTCGACGTACAAGTCCGTCCTAATGTATGTGCGGTGTAGCAGCTTTTCCAAACAGGTTTGTTGCCAATCGCTCAGCGCTCGACTTTGATTTGGAAGCAAACGCCGGGAACCGTGACTGCTTCGGTCAGCACGACGAAAATATGCTACCAGATACCGCCAAAACGGACTTTGAGTCGGATTGGATACTCCAGTCTTTGCGTCGGATTCGACAATTCGACGGAGCTTCTTTAATTCTTGTTGATTCACGTGGTTTGCTTGCTGCTCTTTTTTTCTTGGATCAGCAGCGACACGAGAGAAATCCCCAGCTGATCCAGTAGGCGCAGCGAAGTAGACAGAAAACTCAGGGATACTAAGTAGTACTTGCACTCTGCTTCTGACTTAAATACCAAAATTAATTCCTCAGCTTCCGACTTGCAATCTGGCGCAGGCTTCTACTCCAAATCGGGGATTTGAGGAAAAGGATTCTATCAGAATTTTGGGTTCTGACCTCGACGCGGAGGCAAGTTGAGCTGTGCAACCGTCGAGCACCTGGTAAATTGATATTGATGGTAGGTCCTTTAAGCTCGCCTGATGATCTTGACGATCTCCCCTACCTGGCGCGCCAGCTGTCAGTATTTTTACCCGACAACCTTCCGGGGGAGTACCCGAGGTAGTCGATTTGTTAGTGGGGGATAGCCAATCCTAGAACTCGAAGGTAAAAGTGAAGACACAAGATATGAATTTATACAGGTTGGGGCCACCAGAGTAGCATAATACCCTACGTCCTGTTTGGGGTGTTGTGTATTGCACCCTACGCTTGGGCGTTGAGTAGCCTAGTTTTTGGCTATTAATGATGGTTCTGTCAATCTAGGTACCCTCACCCTCCAAATATTGTGTGTACGCATCATCACTACAGTCTCCAGCGATACCGTCTGCGACGAGAGCCAAGTTTTCCTTTGGATAAAAGGACTTTACGATCACCAGCACCTGCCTGCAAATAGACTTCACCATATTGGTAATCTGGGCCGGTGCGTCCCTCAATCTCACAATTAAGGGCCGGGACTCCACTCCTTCCTCGGGGGGTTCCATCACATCAACCAGGGCCTGCGTTGCGTCAGATAACTCCTTGGGATCTTTCTCCTTCCTCTTCAAAGAGGCTTCATGACCTCTGACAGCAAGCATAGCCTCGGCCAACATAACCCCGAAGTCTCAACGCATACTCCTCTGCTTCTCACGGTCCTTCTCTGATTCCTCTAAATGGGCCTTGAGTTGCTCATTTTCATCGAAAATACAACTATAAGCATTCCTCCAATCCAGCACCTAGCCGTTGAGCTTGGTATCCTGACCTTTGAGTTCTACAAGGGGCAACAGTAAAAGAAATTAGAGAAACTAGTCGACTACAGCATTATGATAAACAAGCTAAGCGTATGACTACTCACCCTCCAGTTTTTGCTGCAAGGACTTGTTGCACGTATGATGACGGCTCTTCTGCACTTTGAATTCTTGCCTTTCAATTCGAAAGGAGGCAATGACATCACCATACTTATTCATGAATTCTGTGGTACGGTGGCGCTCGTCAATTATGTCTTTCTCCAATTGTGCCACATGGCGCGCAGCCTCACTCCACTCCTGGACAACCTGGATCTTCTTAAGGTATTTTTCATATAAATCCTGCACAATCAAGCAATTAGTACTCTTCACAAGTGCAAATGGCACCAGGCAACAAAAATAAGTACTCAAACGCAGTACTAAGGACTCACCTGAGTATAAGCCATCAATTACTGATTCAAGTTCATGAAGTTTGATATTGGCGGCAGCTCTTCTAGGGGGCTCTCAAAATTTCAACTTTCTGCGACAACCTTGGAGCCTCGGTCGCCACACTAGCCTTCACACTCGGTGTAAGGACCAGCTCATAGTAAAAGAGGCTCCAGCTTTAGAAATGTCCTTGCCCGCCGCTCGCTCAAGCACAGCAGTTGGCACAATCTTCCCCCAGATGCCTTGACACTGTGCGCGACTACTACAGCCCCATCTTCGGTACTCGCCTTGTTGTAGTCGCTGCAGTCTCGGTTGCGGGGGGAGGATTGTCATTAACAACCTCGGGGGCTGGCGGCGCCGGATCCTCAAGCGAGCTGATTACATCCTGCAGTATGGCGGCAGCGAGAGTCACCGCACCTATGCCACCAGTTTGCGTTGGGTCTTTACTTGTCAAATCGACAATGGGTGCCGCAGTAGAGTCCATGGCCGACGGATTTTCAACTTGCTCCGCACTCACCCCTTCGAGAACAATGTTTTCAGAAGTCCTGATAGCAAACATCATTCAAGATTACAAAAGCAACTATTAAAATCAATGATCAAATTCAAACGCAACAAAGTACTCACTGGGCGGACCGGTGAGGAACCCGGCGACGTTTCTTCGCTACAGGGACCGACTGCACACTTGGGGCCAGCTCATTGCTCGGTGCAGGTGGCAAATCCTCGGTATTTTTGCCAAGACCTGAAAGAATCAACTCAGAGATTATGTACGTGCGACTACTACCAGTACTCGCGTACTCACAACTAGCAAGGACTTCAGCTAGCGTGGCATCAGCCTCCTCCTGCATTGGCAAAGGCGGACCTCCAATTTACGACAGCCTCCTCCTGCAGCAATTTTGCATTCACCAACTCTTGGATTGTTTCTTTCTTCATGGTGGACATCTTCCAAGCGGATGCCTAATTTGGCGGAGCAGTCTGATCGGTAGGCCCACATTTAAGCAAAGGAAGCTGTGGCTCCTTCCCCTTCTTGGAATCCTTCATCGATCCTTCCGCGGCCTTTCCCTTGGACTTGTCGGTCTTCTTCCCCATCTTCTTCATGCGCATAACCTCGGGATGTGTAAGGGGGGAAGAGAAGGCTACTCTGACTCTTAAGGTTGCTTATTTTGGCTGATGGCGGTAGTGGCAGCGCAAGTGGTGGCGTTAGGGTTTTCAAGATGGAGAATAACAGATGCGAATGGCTGGAAGCGTAACCCACAGAGGCTACTGGCCTTATCTTTTATAACAGCGCAACAGATCTATAACATCCGTAAAAATCACCAACCTAAATCACCCGCTAAAATTTATTTTCAAAATCTTTTTACCGTTGAGCTCCTAAAAATCTAATCTTCCCGGCGATTTCACCATCCCGGCACCCAAAGCTGACAACCATCCTTCTTATCCTCTCCGCAAATTTCACCGCGTACCGGTCGACAAACCGCCGCGCGTGCTCCAACCGTTCTCCGCAATCACCGTCGACTCTTCCTTTCTTTTTTTCTGTTTTTCTCCTATTTCTTTTTCTCTTTTCTTTCTCTTCCTTCTTTCTTCCTCCTTCTTCTTCTTCCTTCTTCCTTCTCCTCCCTTCTTTCCTGGTTGGTCACGCACGCCACCCTCCAGGCCGCCCCCCCAGCGCCACTTCCTCTAGCCGGACCCCCTTCTATCCTCACCACCGGCGCATGGGGCCCACTTCCCCTGCGCCGCACAGCATCCAGCCCCCTGCGCTCGGCCCCTCCCTACCTCGTCATCCGCACCGCACGCTTGGCGATGGCGCTAGCACTGCCCGCTGCGCCTGGCCCCCTGCCGCTCGCCTACCTGAGCCGTGACGGCCCCCTCCCGTCGCCGGCTCCTCCCCATCGTCGGCCCCTACCCGTGCCGCCCGGCGCTCGCCGGCCCCCACATCGCCGGCAGCTCATCATTTCCTTCCCTCCAACCTATAAAAGGGGGGTGACGCCCCAGCTCGCCACCACCCCGACCTGCTCTCACACCACCAGCACCACCTCCCCCTGCGCCATATGCCGCGCCGCCACCAAACCGCCCCTCGCGCCGCGCGCCACCGCCTCCTACCCACCACCGGCGCCCCCTTCCCTACCGCCACCCGCCCAAGGTGAAGGCACAAACAGAACCCCCTCACCCTCCTCTATCTCCCCCGCCACTCGGCTCGCCGTAAGCGAACCAAGCCGGCCGGCCAACCCCCTGACGCCCCTCCCCAACTCCCTGACCGGCCCAAGGAAGAAGAAGAAGGGGTAATTTCCCCCAATTCCGATCTAACCCCCTCCTTTCCCATATTATCAAAACAACCCTCCCACCTCTCTCAAAGATTGTCTCACAGATATGCCCTTCCACCTCCCAGAAATATTCGCAAACAAGTCCCTGGTTTCTCGCAGTTTAGTCCAAAGCTTTGTTTTAACCCCTAAACACACAATTATCTTGTCATTTCATGCGCCAAACTTCCTTCAATTAATTTTATTTACATGCCCCATGACATCGTTCAAGATATTTGAGCTGAGTCATCTGCAGATTTCATGAAAATACTCATTCCTTCTATTTTCCATTCGCGTTCTCAAAGGGAGCTCAACGGGTAAAACTTTAATTTTCTTTCAAGAGTTCGTGCTCGCGGGTGTGTGCCGTAGATCGTAGAATACCTGAGGAGGAGCACGAGGAGGAGTTTGATCACGAGCCTGAGCCTGAGGACTAGCACCGTGAGCAAGAACTCTTGGCCAACTACGAGGACGGCAAGTCCAATCTCACCCTTTGATGCATATTTATTCCTAGTTTTTCAAACACAACCTATTAGCCTATTTTATAAAATTGCATATTGTTTTACTGCTAAAACACAATTGGATAGCCACCCCTTGATTGTTATGAACATTCCTTGATTGTCCTATAATTATCTCTAAATATGATTTACTCTGTTTGGATGATAATTATTGCTAGAATGCTTAGGACCTTGTTACTCAATTCAATCATGACTACAATGGTTTATTTAAAGGAAAAATGTGTGAGTGTTTTCAAAGGAGAAAATGGGTTTTTGGAAATAAAGAAAGGAAATGCTTAGATGAGATGGATGGGTATTTCTTGTGTGAAATGCCAATAAGTTGGGCTCGTACCTTTGTGGTTGAGAAAGGTTGGGAGATATCCATCTTGTCACAGTTAAGGACTGAGTTGATGTGCCATCTTTCCTAACCCACTATCGTGCAACCACTCGACCGTTGTGTGGGCGGCGGCTTAGCATAAGTCCCACTAGCTAGTTTGTTAGCCATCAGGAGAGCTGGTGAGCAACAGGAGACCATGGAGAAGGACTAAAAACTTTGTGAACTTAGGGTTAAGACCTCGTTGGAAGGTCATTAATCCCTTGGATGCTTCCGTGTTGGCTAGTCAGTCTTAGCTAAGGTGGGTAATGGCTTTGATAGGATCTGCACCAACACTAAGGTGATCATGCTACGGTACCCTACTTGTGGGTAAAGTGTACAACCTCTGCAGAGTTAAAACATATCCGGGTAGCCGTGTTCACGGCATTGGACGAGTTATGGCTTGGACACATAACTAGTGTTTGGGTGATGAATGGTTTCCATGGTGTGAGTTGAATTTTGGAAGTGTCCGGCAGTTGTGCCGTGAGCTACTATGGACGGGGAGTCCAGTAGCATTAAAAATTGAATCCTTTGTGTAGGATCAACCCCTCCTATTGATTCGGTTACCAAAGAAAATGTTTTGTGAAAACCCTTTCAAAAACGTACCCCTGCATGTGTTGAAAAACCTAGCTTTATGGCAAAATAAACCTTAGCCTTATCCTTGTTATATCTTGTAAATATTCTTGATTGTATCCCCCTCCATGGATAGGGTTGGACTTGTTGAGTACTTTTGTACTCACTCTTGTTTTATTGCTTCAGAGGAAGACCCGGACTTCGTCGCCAAGGATTTTGAGTAGAAGGCCACTTCCGCACCCAACGCTGCCTGTGGTGTTGGCCTTTTGCAGAATGCTTCCGCTGCCATGTAGTCCCGAGTGCTGTCTCTTGACAGTAACTTGGCTCGCTACTGTTGTTTATTTACTTATCATTTCAGCATGGCTTTCACGCCCACTCCCTCGGGAGTTGTACGGTTTATGAACCATCTGTTGAATAAATGTGTTATCAACCTCCTGGGACTGGTATTTGTATGACATTTAGTCTCCACTGATGTGGGGACGCTTCAGGATCTAAACGGCTCTGAGATTCTAGGAATGTAGCCGGTAATTTCGCAACGGTTTGATACTCTCAGGATTTATCGTGAGATTGAAGTCCAGCGGTCACGTTGATCATGGTTGACCCCTTCATCGTCTAGACGTAGTCGATCAAGTGCTCGGGGGCTGTGTACACCCGGCCCGCTAGACAAAAATTTCTTTTTCTTCAAAAGACTAAGGAAAGACAAAGCAAATTCAGTTTGACCCTCAGCCTGATTCTTCGATTCAACCTAAGGCTCGGGGGCTACTTCATATGGAGTGTGATTGTCATCGCACTACCATATAAAGATTCAAAGAAAGACTACTCGAAGCAACATCAGATGATGCTGAGAGTATCTTCAAGCCACATGACAGTACTCGGGTACTCGAAGACTAGCCATGACAGAAGTACTCAACGAGCACCAAAGACTAGTCGAGCAACGTCTGCTGAGTACTCGAAACTATTTCATTTGACTACAAAGTACTTAGGGGCTTGTCGGCCATACATCCCCGAGCCCACCAGAAGATCTATCTGGACCCACTCAAGGGGACATACTCGAGATGTATCAGGACATGAAGACTACGCTATAGGGTAACGTAAACTACATGGACTCCTGAAGGACTAGTCGGAATACAAGGAAACTACTCTCCCAAGTTAGAGTAGGACTTTATAGTCGTGTCTGACTAGTACTCTTGTACCAAAGACTACCTGTAACCCTGCTCCCCCGATATATAAGGGCGGGCAAGGACCCCCTCCAAACAGGTTCAATCGAATACAAGCATACAACACACAGGACGTAGGGTATTATGCGATCTAACGACCCAAACCTATCTAAATCGTGTTCCTGCGTCACCATCGACTCCTTGATTTCGGTGACACCTACCAACCAAAACACTATCTCGAGTACTCCTTTGATAGGTTACTAGGTTAAAACACTGACAACTGCCACCCCCGTATCTCGCCGGCCGCTCCATCCGTGCCCCGATGGCCGCCGCGCCTCATCCCGCCGCCGCTTCTCGCCTCGGGCACAAGGTGAGGGGCGAGCGGAGGGGGAGGAGAGGGGAGGCCGGGGAGGGCAGGAGGGGGCCGGTGGAAGGGGAAGGAGGGGCCGGGTCGGCACCAGCCTCCTGGAGGGAGGGGGAGGGAGGGGGAGGCGTAGGGAGGGTGAGGGAGGTGGAGGCGGGTGGAGAGAAAGGAGATAAGGCTTGCACGGAGAGAAAAGATAAGCGGAGGGAGGGAGGCGGAGAAACCCTTTAGTACCGGGTGGAGACTCCACACGGTACTAAAGGGGATCACGGGAGGTTCCTCGGGAACTATCCGTTAGGTCCAGTAATAATGCTCAAATTAGTACCGGGTCCAATTGCAACCGGCACTAAGGTGCTGGACGAAATGTCCTTTCCCACTAGTAAGAAAGCTAAAACGAATAGTAATTTGGGACGGATGGAGTATTATGGATTGACTTTGACTTTCACTGCTGCACCAAGAAAAACAAAACAGAAAAGTAGAAGCAGCTACCAGCCATAAAGAGAAAAGCTAGTAGCTTGGTCTGCATGCACCACATTTCGCTACTGGAGTCATTACTGCTGCGAATACCAAGTGTCCACCGGCCCACATCCCAGCGCATTCCAAACGCATGCATTTGTCCTCGTGTTTGTAGCATCTATTCGTTCCGGCCATGAAAGAAAACTAAGAGAAATGCATGCAGGTGTCCGCGCTGTGCCGGGAGCGGATGCACGAGTTCCTGGCGGACGAGCTCGTGCGGGAGGCGGCGTCCTTCCTGGTGCGCCGGGAGCTCGCCACGGCGGGCGTCGGGACAAGCGAGGCCGGCGCCAGCGGCGCGGCGCTGCCTGGTCGGAGCAGGCGGAGGAGGAGCGCGCGTGGCGCGCGGCGCAGGAGCGGGCCTTCCGCCGCATCGACGCGCAGGCGGCGCTGGCGTGCGCGTGCGGCCGCGTCATCGCGCGCCCGCCGTGCCGCTGCCCGCGGTCGCCGCTCACCGGCTACGCCGGCTCCACCGCCGTGGTGGCGGTGCTGGTCGCCGGCCGCGTCGTCGTCGCCAACTGCGGCGACTCCCGCGCCGTGCTCTGCCGCGGGCCCGCCGGCACGCCGCCCGTCCCGCTCTCCGACGACCACAAGGTACATAAATGCATCGGTCGGCTTCGACTCTCGACCCCTTTGTGGTTGACTGGTGGTGGTGGTGTGGTCCGAGTCTATCTCGGCAACGTTGACCGTTGACCCGTGCCTGCTGGGGGCTGGTAGGGGGACGCGTGTCCAGAAGCTGCTGTCGCGGTCCGGCAGGGCTGCTGGGTGGCCTCGCTGCTCGCCGACGTATACGCGCTCACGTCAGCAGCAACTGGCGCGATGAGGTCCAGGGAGAGGGAGGCGCTAGTACCTCGACAGTGGGGCGCAGGCGGAGCACGGATATCAAAGCGGGGCATGCAGTGGGGCCCGCCGGAGAGGAGGGGGGTAGTGGCCTGGTCAGGTGGGCGGAGGCGCTAGTGCGCCACCTGCCTCGCTGCCGCCTGCCGGGAGGAGGTAGGGAATAGAATTGCTAGAGGGGAGGGATATGGGTCGTGGCCACTAGAAAGTAGTAAAAACTTGGGGCTACGCAGTAGAGAATGGGTGGTGTCGTGCACCAACATTCGTGCTCATCAAAACGTCAAGTAGCAAGCAATTAGGACTCGTTCAATTCGTTATATTTTCTTAATTATTATTCCATATATGTGTTATCCCTTAAATTGTGTGGCAAGTGTTTTTCGCATTTATAATCCATAAGCTGACTACTTATTGGTGTTATCTTTGCATTTGGGACCACTGCTGTGCTCATTGCCGTTTGATCAATTGCTTTGCATTTTGTTGCAAATTATAAACTTTGTGTAGCCAACCTGGCCGGACGAGCTGGCGCGGATCTGGGCGGTAGACGGCCAGGTGGTGTTGAGGGGCAACAACGTGGCGCGTGTGCGTGGGGTCCTTGCCATGTCGCGGCCGGGCACCAGGTATGCACGTCATCAATTCAGCATTCATTCATGTATGGAAGCACTACAGCACGGCTGTTTCATTTATGTCATAAAAACTAATTTTATTGTCATGTTTTAATTTGTTACGCTAGCGGGATGAAAATTCATCCGTCGCCTATACCAGCCTATACCCTGTAATAAAGGTATTCTGCCACGAAAATGAATTTTTTCGTCATAATTTTTGTGACAATTCTTCTACTGTCACTAATTTATGACGCTTGATTTTTGTCGTTATCAGCCCAAAAAACATCACAAAACTTGTTCGAATGAGGTGGCAGTGATTAGGATGTGACGTGGCAGCACGATTGTGACGATTTAGTTCGTCACAAAGTATTTACTGGCCCAACAAGGCCCAGAAAGTGAGCAGTCTATTTGTGAGCTAAGCCCACTTATAAACCCATTTCATTTTTCAAATTTCAGACTTTTATTACCCATTTTGAAGCTCATTATTTCTTTTCCAGTGAAGCCCAACTATATAGTGGGCCAAAATTATTCAAATTCATTATGTATTGTGGGCTGAAATTATTCGAAGCACAATTCATTATTTATAGCAGGATGAACTTATTCAAAGCCCAATTCATTTTTCTAGTTTAAGGCCTATAACCACTTAGGCCTTAACCATTAACTGATTCTCAAGTGGACCTGACAAATACATACATTGCAGCCCAGCTCATAGTCAAATTCAAATCATCACAGCACATGCATACATTAAATCTCAACACAGCCCATGACATTCATCACAATATTGACCAAATAACTCATGCAAAAATAGATTCTCACTTATTAGATTCATCACTTCACCAACAGAAGTCACAGGTTCCAGAAAAGTTACTGCAAAGTCACGTACCCCTGCCATTGCCAAGTACCACACTCAGGCTCACATCCAGAAAGGTTACAACAAGTCACATCCATCCTAGCGAATCCAATAGGTCTTCTTACCAACATCCTCATTGAAACCAACATCATCAGGGTCTTCTTCCTCCTCATTCATACCAACATCCTCATTGAAATCAATAGGTTCATCCAGATGACCTACTCTGTCATCTATTCTGGCATCAAATGGTTCTCCATGATATATCCACCTGTCGTATGTGCTGGACATCCCATGAATATACAAGTGATCCTCCACAATTCCTTTATATCCATAAACCTAATTCAAACAATGACGACATGGACAACACATCTCTTCATCCTCACCAAATCTCTCTGAAATAAACTTCATGAACTCACTAACCCCATCCCGATGTGCCTTGCTGAATAGCCTACTATTGATCCAACTTTTGTCCATCTGCATAACATTGAAAAAAATAAAATTATTTCATTGCCCAAAAAGATTTGGTATACTAGTCATAGACAACAAATGAATCTATGGAAACACTTGACACTCTAAGCATAAAAGTTCAAATTTAGTGTTGCTGGTCATTTGGTAAACTATCAAATTATTCCCCTTGGCATTGCTCAACCATAAATTATTTCCCTTGGCATTGCTCAATCTACTAGCTACTGCTAATTGCATAACAAAGTACTTGCCATTGCATGATTGAATCCAAAATTCTAGTTTAATCTTTCATAAATCCAAAATTTCAACAAAAACATAGCGCTACAAGAATTGGAGGCTGCAGATTTAGAGAAGCGCGTGTAGACTACATAAGGACCAACATAGAGGGAGGATTACCAAGCCTTAATGGTGTGCGTCGATGTCGATGGGGGAAGACCGGTGGTGTGGGCGGTGTGGATGCCAAATCAAGGATGCTCAACGCGGCTGCTGGGAGGAGATGGTCGACGAAAGGACTAAGGGAGGCACCAGGCGAAGGGAGTGAGCGCGGGCTACTTGGTCGCCTGTCGCCACCCACCTAGCATGGCTTCCTCGCTACCCACTGTGCCTCCCTCACCTATGGCTGCCCAACTGTCGTGGCTCCCTCGCTGCCCACGGATGCCTGATGTGCCTCCCTCGCTGGCCGCCTACCTCCCTTGCCGGCCACCGTGCCTGCCCTCCCTGCCTAGCTGCTCCGCACGGGCGGTGGCGTCCCGTATCTGCTCTGCATTGTCGGCAGGTGGCTGCCTTATCAAGTGCTGTCAAGATTCATATGAGAACACGTCCAAGTCCTTTAGTCCCAACAGGGCTCACGTAATTTTTCTCAATTTTACTGTTGGGCACTAATGATGGGCCAGCGCTGGGGATTTCGATGCAGGCCGGCCTTGGCCCAATTTGGAACCTGAGGCTATGCTTGGGCCCAGGTGCTAATGATAGGTTGGGCTCTGTTGCACGCAGTGGCAGCCCAAGTTTGGAAGATCTAGGCTGGGTTGAAATGGAAAGGAGATTGGACATGATAAAAAGGCCGAAGGAAAAAAATGTGGGACCCACTTGATAAGTGGCAGTGGGATCCACTCTAACAACCACTTTTATTTTTTGGGGGGGGGAGAAATTATATCTGCGATGAATCAACACCATCATAAATTTGTGATATTTTCTTGTTTGCCTTTGTGATAAAATAACATTCATTGCGATATTGCATTACACTAGTTTAGGATGATTTCTAGTTGGTTTTAGCGACGAACATATAATTTTCTTCACTTAGTCATAGTGCGCCATATAGAACGTCATAAAACAGAATGTCATAATGATGAATAGCTCCAATGTGATAAGGAATTCGTCGCAGAAGCTCATATTTCTTGTAGTGAAGATCAATGTTCATGTGAACACCATGAGAGCCATCAATGGTGTGGTCTAGTCCTACTTTGCGATGGCCATCTCGCTTTTGATTTGATTGTGATGGCACCTTAATTTATTTGGATCTGCCTTACTTTTAACAGCATTTTATTATTCATGGGTCAATTTTCACGGAAAATGGATGTCACACACACACACAACTTGCTTTATCATAAATTATTATCTAATTTTTGGATCTATTTGATTTTGCCAATGTTGTATGTGCAGGAGATAGTATGCTCAGGCCTAAAGTCATCACTGAGTCGAAGATCACCATCACCGAGCGGACGGTAGACGCCCAGTGCCTGATCCTGCGAGCAATGGTATATGGGATGTGATCTTGACCGAGACTGCCTACCACGTCGCTCACCAGTGCCTGCAAGATGGGAACCTGCCTCCTGTCAACCCTATCGGCAACGTAGGCTACGAGGCGGAGCCGCGCTATTCCCTTGCTGCCTCTGTTCTAGCTAGGTTCACGTTGGGGCAAGGAAGAGTGAAGATAAGATTAGTGTCATCATCATTGACTTGAGGTAGAGGGAGTTGAAGGCTGCTTGATGTCCTTCGGTTCAAGGAGTCAATTTTTGTTCATGCAGCCGATCCTATGAGGAGATGGTTGTGGATCTCGACATACATTTCATTAGTTCTTTATTTTGATGGGAGATTCTTGTTAGTTTTTTCATTATATATATTTGAAGAGAAAGAAAGTGGGTGGGAGATTGCCATCCACAAAGAGGGAAAAGGAGAAAGGTAAACAAGGAATAAAGAGAAAATGTAAATAGGTATGTGTGATATTTTTGTGCGCTGCGATTAGTAATTTGTCCCCAATTTGTTAATGAGGCTTGTACCAAAACTTCTGTATCCGTGGTGGTGTAACCGTTCAATTGTGTCGTGTTCTTGTGTCCACACGCACGCACGTGCATGCACACAATTTGCTTTATCACACTTGTTGATCTCATTGATGAACTGAAGCTCCCTTTTATAGTATGTGTATTTGTAAAACGTGGCAGCCCCATCATAGAGAGTTTTTAGTGTATTTACTATTTAGGGCATGTGGATCCAAAACACGCGCGCACACATAATTTGCTTTATCACACTTCTTGATCTCATTGATGAACTGAAGCTCCCTTTTGTAATATGTGTATTTGTAAAACGTGTCAACCCCATCATAGAGAGTTTTTAGTGTATTTACTATTTAGGGCATGTGGATCCAAAACTACCTAGCCTAAAAGACAAGAACCATATGCTATCTACCAAACCTAGCTCGTTCAACCATTCATTCTCATTGCATGTTTTGCCATATTACTTTTAATATAATAAATTGTTTTTTTCATGATGTTGTTGAAATCATGTGCAAACATTTTTTATGAAGTTTTCTAAAAATGTTTTAGAGGAAAAATGGTTTCTTGAAAATGTTATCATTGAGGTTTTTCTTGAAGCAATTTCATGAAATGTTTTCTCAAATCATTTCCTAAACCTTTTTCATGATCTTTTTGTTTCTTAAATACATTTTCCCCTAAAAAGTGACCATGAAAGTTCTACAAATTGTTATACCCAAAGCAATTAGAAAAATTTAGTGAAAAATTCTCCCTATAAACATATTTTGATGTTCTTAAAAAAAATTATACACTGTGCCATACACGGAGAGGCGGTGGTACAAAGATGATAATGAAGCCTCGCTTGTCGCCTGGCCGGAGAGGAGACTAGCACACACACGACACGCGTTATATTTGTCCAAGGCGCTGATGTAAGTAGCCCAGGCGAAGCAGGCCGCCAGGCCGTTGCGCGCCGTGGGCTCCGAGGTGCCAGTTTGCGCGCGGCGACGGCCTCCCTCCCTCCGGGCGGCGGGACCACGCGCCCCCTGCACCTCCCGGGCCACGTCTCGCGCGGCGTCTCCACGTGGCGACTCCTGGGTCCCGCCCGCCGCACAGCAACCGCCTGCTCTTCCGTCCACGCGACCGGACGGGCCTCGCCCACGCTAGCGAGCGAGCAGACAAGAACAGGACACCCGCGCTCGCCTCTCCATCCTTGCTTCCCCTCCCGCTCCTCTCTTCCTCCCCATCCGATATGATCCCCTCCGTCTCCATCTCTTGCTCCTGTGCCCTAGCCAGGTAGCTAGAGCTAGCTTCGATGGGCTCCCCTGCTCTGCTCCGGGACTCTTCTTAGCTTCCTGCGCGCGTGCAGTGGCCGCGCCGTCGCCGGCCGGAGAGCAGAGGCCATGGTGATGGCTAGCGCCGGCGACGGGAGCCAGGCATCAGCGTCCTTCTCCTCCACCCCGGAATGCCGGATACGCAGGCGGCGCCGCCTCGCGCCGTTGCCCGTGTCCACGGCCGCGGGATCCAGCGAGAGCGCCGGCGCCAGCGCCGCGGGCCCGAGCCGGGAGAAGCGCATCCGGCCGGCCTCCCCGACTTCCTCGTCGTCGGCAACGTCAGATGTCGATAGCGACGTCGAGCAAGGTGAAGAAGTAGACGAAGCTGTGGAGGAAGAGGAACTGCGGCCGCTCCCGCCCGCGGGTCCGCTGCATCAGGTTCTGGCGGCGGCCGCGGCGCAGGCAGCGTGGCCGGTCGCGTTCGGGTCCCTGTCAGTGGCGGGGCGGTCGCGGGACATGGAGGACACCGTGTCGCTCCGCCCGGGCTTCCACACCTGGGTCGACGGCTCCCCCATGCACTTCTTCGGCGTCTTCGACGGCCACGGCGGATCCCATGTACGTCCTCTACTCTAATCCCGTCTTTATATATCTACTAATCACTCCATCGTTGCACCCAAGATTCCATGCTCTTGATTACGAGCTAAATCAAGATCTACCTGCTGCACTCCAAAACGGATAAGATGCATGTCTTACTACTAAGTTAATTTCACGATTTTTACTGCAAGAATAGTAAAACCAAAAGAAGAAAGAAGGAGAAGAACACGCCATGAATGCGTGCCAAAGGAAAAGCTGCAGCAGCTGGCTTCCTTCATTCACTAGCAGTCAATAGTCACTGCGAAAGCTAGCTGCTTTCGCAGCAGTACAAGTGTCCACCTGGCCACATTCTAGGACATTCCAAATTCGAGATGGCATGGATCCACGTTTATTTCCGTCGTTTGTCCTTTGCTAATCCCACGACTTGATGATGCAAATACGAACCTGTACGATAGTACGATTTGATGCAAATGAACGCATGCAGGTGTCAGAGCTATGCCGGGACCGGATGCACGAGTTCCTGGCCGAGGAGCTGGCGGCGGAGGCGGCGAGCTTCGCGCAGCGCCTGAGCCGCCGGCAGCAGAAGGCCGCGGCGGGGGAAGGGACGAGCGCGGCCGGTGCCACCACCAGCGGCGGCGGGGTGCAGGACGAGGAGCAGCAGCAGGAGGAGCGCGCGTGGCGCGCGGCACTGTCGCGGACGTTCCGGCGCGTAGACGCGCTGGCGTCCCTGGCGTGCGCTTGCGGGCGCATCGCGAGCCCGCCGTGCCGCTGCCCGCTGTCGGGGAACTCCGGCATCGTCGGGTCCACCGCCGTGGTGGCGGTGCTCGTCCGCGGCCGCCTCGTCGTGGCCAACTGCGGCGACTCCCGTGCCGTGCTCTGCCGCGGCGGCGGCCCCGGCGCCGCCACGCCCGTGCCGCTCTCCGACGACCACAAGGTAGTTGCTGCTCTCTACGCGACCGGGTTACGACCAACAACGTGTCCGTCTGACTCGCACTAGCACCCCCACGGTCCCCGCAGTGGTCTCCCGTCGCGACGTTGACCGTTGACTCGTGCGTGGTGAGGTGTCGCCCGTCCAGAAGCTTAGCATCGGCGCGCATCTGGCAGCTCGTGGTTGGCCGCCGGCCGGCATGGCTTACTGCTTGCCGACGTGGACCACGATTGCGTCAGCAACAACTTATACTGATCTGTGAGAGGAAAAAATGGGATGGCTCGAGAAGAAGAGAGGGGAGAATTCCGTGAGTTGGATCGATCCATGGACGGAGCTGAGCCGCCTGAGCCTGAGCCTGAGGTGCTGGGATTTCGGTGCGGGGCAGCACGGATATCAAAGCGGGCCATGCAGTGGCAGTCCCGTGGATTGATTCCAGGGAACTTTAGGGGCGCCGTCGCCGTCGGGCGGGAGGACACGTGGCGGCGGCGGCGGGGGATTCCGGGTCGTGACGGTGGTCGAGGGGGCACGTGTCGGTCGCCGCCGGGGCACGTGGGGCGACCGGGGTGGTGGCCGGGCGGTGGGCCAGGCAGCTCAAACTAAAGCAGGGAGGAGGGCCCCATCTCCACTCGCTGTCGCCTGCGCGGTGCCGGCGAGGGGGTGGTGGGCGGAGGCGCCACCTGCCCTTGCTGCTCGCTTTTCTCTGTCCTGGCGTTTTGCTTTTCGATCGGTGGTCCGCAGAAATTTTAAACTAGCAGGTTTCTTTTTAGTGGCCGGAAAAAGTTGGTGCGCCAACGTTCGTGCTGATTACGACGCCACGTAATAGAATTAGGGTTATGCTGATTAGGTTTAGCCATCCTCAAGCTGACTGGTGGGTTTGATGCAGCCCAACAGGCCGGACGAGCTGGCGCGGATCCAGGCGGCGGGCGGCCGGGTGGTGTTCAACAACGGCCACCGCGTGCGTGGCATCCTCGCCATGTCGCGCGCACTAGGTACGGTATGCCTGCCTCCCTCCACGTGTTCTAATCTAAATCCCCTGAGCATTGATTTCTCTGTTGCTTCATCCGTATCCATCTGCAAATTGTCCACTCTGCTTCTCTGAAACTGCTGGCTGAATGCTGTGACCATTTTGTGCTCTCTGAATTGTCTGCCTGGTGTCGTTGTTCTCACCAGTTTAAGCCGGACGGCGACGCACGTGTTTGGCTCCTCGCGTTTTCGATTTGATCTGAGGTTGATGGCACTTTTTCATGGGCCTTATCTCTTTTCACTGAATTTTCTTTACAACGTTAACGATGTCGTTGATGTGCCTGCGCTGGAGCTGGGGGAATTTTCCTGGAAACTGAGGGTAGAGAAATTTTTCCATGCACATACACGTGTCGTCGCTTGACTTTTCGGTGTTCGGTTTCGATTTGGTGTTTTATGCATGTTGCCATTTTTCGGCACATGTTTTGCGCTTCTTCCTCCTAGACCAGAGCTGTGGCCACCTGTCACTTCAGTACAAGTCTAGCGTTTCGATGATTTTTCTCAGTTTGTGCTTGACTAGCTTGTAAACCAGAGCATATGTTTGTTCATGTCGAGTAATATAAACAGGCGGCGCTAATTCGAATCCCTCGGGCAAAATAAGAACAGCACCCACATTCAACACTCACCTTTTACCATTAGCAACAACTTGGTTTCTCTGTGTTGTGCTTGACTCATGTTGTAAACCTGAGTAACTTATTAAGGGTGGTACTTAGGAAGCTATGGCACTTGTTTAGATTTGCATTTATGTTTATTTAGTTCGCTTTGCCGCTTACCTTTTGGATCTTGCTGTAAGACGTGCCCCTTTTTAGTTCTTAAACTAGAGTTTTGTTTGCAGCAATGTTGGAAACTAAGGTTTGAAGGGGAAGTACTATATCTGAGAGGGCGAATTCGTTTGTCGCTTTGCATGCTTTTAACAGACCGAAAGAGAAGCTATTCCTTGGCATCTTGACATCGCTCCACCAATTAAGAACTGCCGGGTATCGGGGAATCGAACATGTAACCATAGGTGTACTAAAGCTGTTCCGTTCCTTTAATAAGCTCTATGATGATGCAAAAAAAAAGTATGGCTCGTAAGTTTGTGTTAGCGAGGTAAGAGTATGACAAGCCATGCCTTTTGATCTAGGAAAAAAGGTTTTCAATCTGTTGCTTTTGTATCATGGGAGGGAGCTTTGCATGTCCACCACACCATTCTCTATTGGCTCATACGGTATTAACCACACAACAAACAAGGAACAAGGCAGCTTTTGATGAGCTTCAGTTCCATGCTACTTGGTTGTTGTTGAGTAGATAAACAGTCACATCACTGACCACATGAGTTGTGACATGTTAATTGGCTTATATTAGGAAGAAAATGGCCACATGTTCTCTGCCCATGTCACTTGACCATTTTTGAGGTTCAGCTTTCTGCTGCACCCTGATGGTGCTGATTCAGTTACTTAGGTTATCGGAGGTGACAAGGAGGAAACATGGATCAGACGCTATAGCCACGAGTCGGACTCCGATTCGCCGAAAGTGGAAGTGCCATTTGTCTACACGTTCCTATGATACTAACCCAACCTACAAAAAAGAAGTGGACCTTTGTAAACAAGTCACAAGTGGGGATATAGGTTCGATCGATTAAGCTAGTTGCTAGGCTAGGTGCTGTAGGGATGTTGTTGTCTTGCGTTGTGTCCTGAGCTCATGACAGTGATGTTACGGTACCTTATCATAGAATGGTAGTAGTATCTTCACTTCAATCATGTTACATGTTGACTGAAGATTTGCTAAATGGGGTGTGCAGGAGACAGGATGCTGCGTCCTGAGGTGATCGCCGAGCCAGAGATCACGGTGACCGACCGGACGCCGGAGGACGAGTGCCTGATCCTGGCCAGCGACGGGATGTGGGACGCGGTCCCGAACGAGATCGCCTGCTCCGTGGCGCGGCAGTGCCTGCAAGACGGGAACCCGGCCGACGCGGCGGCAGCGGGTGGCACCGGCCCGGAGCCGGAGCCGGAGCCCCGGTGCTCCAACGCCGCCTCGCTCCTCGTCAGGCTCGCGTTCGGGCGGGACAGTTGGGATAACATCAGCGTCGTCGTCATCGATCTGCAGCAGAGGGAGTAAACTAGGCTCTGGTAGTGAAGTGATCCTGAGAGGAGGACGGAGCTGCAGTGGGGTCTAGAGTCTAGACTAAACATGGGAGGATTTGCTTGGTTCTTTCGATTCTAGAAATCTAGTCGTTTTTTTCCCTGGTTGCATTGGAAGAGGAAGAAGGTGGATGGAAGATTGCCGTCCGTAAAGGAAAAGAGAAAAAAGAGGAGAGAACAAGAAGAAAAAAAGAAGAAAGAGCAATTGTACATAGTAATCATGCGACATTTATGGATGCATATGTGTTATGCTGAATGTCCGTCCTCTTATGTTGTGCAGTGCAGTGTCAGGATGCTTTCAGAAGAGAGACCTGCTCTCTTCCACTCTCAAGTCCTGTCTCCCTCCCTGCATTGCCGTTACAAAAGAAGGGCAATGGAGATGAATGTAGGAACTGGTCGCTGGTTCCTCTAGCAACGACTGCGAAATTATTGATGCCGCCAGTGGCGGGGAGTGAAGTAAAATAAAGGAGGGCAATTTGCCGCATCTCAGCTGACTAGATCATACAGAACTATCTTGATTCAGTTCCGTTTAGTGCTGAATGTGAATACTCAACCACAGCAGCATTTCTTACACAAAATGATAGGAAATGGAGACGAAAGGAATGGCTTCTTATCCTGTTTCTTACAGGGGGCTTGCAGTAGCGCAAGAAAATAGATCATCAATAAAAGAAGACAAATGCGCCAGTTCATAGTTTAAGTGGGCCTGGAGAGATGGAGGGGTTTATAAATAATACGGCCCAAACCTGATGAATAACATGGCCCCTTTCCTTTGCCAGCAACGAATAACACGGCCCAAAGCTGAGAGTGGGATAAACCCATTCATTACATTCAGTGGTTTTGGAAAATTGTTTAACACGGTAGATACTGTTAAGAATCGGATCCCCGATGCAATTCCCCCGATTCCCATCAAGGACAAGGAGTGACTTGAAAGAGTAGTAGATAAATCCCTTTTCCCTCTCCCTAATACACAAGATCATCATAGAAGGAACACAAAAGACAAGTATGTGAGGGAGCTATGCATCTTCTCATTAGTCACTTTAAAGAACACGTATAGCTCCTATATATAGATGTAGCCTTCAAGTCTCATCTAGTAACCTACGATGCACTACGACTACAAGGCATTAAGGTATAAGTGCATCATCCACTCCGACGCAGCGCCCGCGTCACCTCCGCTTAGGCGACTCGGGCGACAGCCGCGCCGCCCCCTCCTTCCTTCCTCCTCCTAGGACGGCGGTGGCGGGGCATTTTTGCTGGCCGCGCGTCGTTCCCGGGCGAGGGAGCGGTACAATGCGGCCTCGTGGGCAGGGGTGACAGTGGCGGCACGGGGCGACGGATTCGTGGTCTTGGGGACCGGATCCGCCCCTCCGGATGCTGGATGTACGGCGTGCGGCGGCCATTGCTCGTCGTCAAGGCGCGGAGGGGCGGCGATGGCCGGCGAGCGGGCAAGGAAGTGGAGGCGCTCGAGTCACACAGTGATGGTGTTGTAGGCGTCGAGGAGCGCAGCGCCGGCATCCAGGAAAGCGATGACGGCGGCCACGTCCCCCCTCCCCCCCGGCATGCGCCTGTGGTGGGGAAGTGGAAGGAAAGGGCTCATGCGGTGGTGGCACTTAGCGGAAGCTCCGACCGAGACCCAGACGAGTTTGTGCATGCCGGCGGCACGGAAAGGTGGAGGGTTTAGGGTGCGCCGTGAGTGGGGAGGACGACGGTGGCGGCCTCGGAAGCGGTAGCAGGGCCAAGAGGCACATGGTGGCGACGGTGAGGGCGAGTGGGGCGCGAGGCCACGGGTGCCTTCTCATCGTCGGCGACGTTGATCTACAGCTTTGCAACGCCGCCATGGTGGTGGGGTCGGAGGGTGCATGTACGCTCGTGGTACCATGGTGGTGATGCGTGATGTGCTGGGTCACCCTTCTAGTGCAGACATCATGGAGGTGACGGAGAGCGAGAAGCTGCTGCAAGCGATGCTTGGCGGCAAGTTGTGGGACGCCGGGAGACGCGCCGTCGCTGGAAGGAACACGGCTTAGGATAAAATTCAGCCAATCTACGTACCTGATACACGAAGCAAATAAATTGGAAGGACTGAAGGTTGACATACAAAAAAGTAGCTCCATATTGATCTCATCAAACCGATTATCAAGCTCTTGACTAATTTGATTAATGACACCAATATATACTTCTCTTCTAAAATGGTCATCATTTATTTGGTTTCGGGCACGGGCATACCTTGCTAATTTTTCATACGACACATAATCACCATCCATAGCAGGAACTTCAACATCACGTTTAATGCAAAAAGAAGTGACCATCTCAAGGAAGTGCCACAACCATCAAACCTCAACTGTTGCATTTTTGTTCTTTGCCACATTAACAAGGATGATTGCATTAAGAATATCTTGATCCCTTCTCTACAAACACTCGGATAACTTATTTGTGTATCAAGAATAACATACATTAAATGCACAAAGAAAACAAACTCAAAGGTTGTCCGAACAAGACCTAAAGAAGAAGAGACACATGTATAGTAGATTGTCGGAGGAGGAGGTGGCTGCTCCTGCTTTGAAGAAGAGAGACAGATGCTGGCACCACCACCTGCGCTGCTGTGGAGGAAGAAGGCATGCAGGGCGCTCGGAGCACGAAAACTGGCATGCCGTCCACGTATAGGACGGTCGCGGCGTACGATCGAATTTTAGGGGTGTTTGGTTCCAAGAGGGCTAAAGTTTAGCCCCCTGTCACATCGGATGTTTAGATATTAATTAGGAGTATTAACATAGTCTAATTACAAAACTAATTACACAGATGGAGTCTAATTCGTGAGATGAATCTATTAAGCCTAATTAGTCCATGATTTCACAATGTGGTGCTACAGTAACCATTGCTAATGATGGATTAATTAAGCTTAATAGATTCGTCTCGCGAATTAGTCTAGGGATTCTGTAATTAGTTTTATAATTAGCTCATATTTAGTCCTCCTAATTAGCATCCGAACATCCGATATGACCGGGCTAAACTTGAACCGCTGGTATCAAACACACCCTTGCCTTTCTTTCTTTTCTTTCTTTGTTCCCTACGCCTGCCTCGCCTCAGCCAGTCATCCTGCAGAGACCCGGCCGCCCCCTACCCTGTGGGTTCGCCTCTGGCTATCCACCTTCTCTCTCTGGTCCAGTCATACCAAAGCCATTATTGTCGAGTGACCGTGTTCTTTCAAAAACTCTTCAAATTTCACGTTTGTGTCTAGAGGCTGTCAGGTGGAGCGCCCCTATAGGATGGAGGAGCTGCCCCTAGATGGTTCAGCACCATCATTTGTACCTAATCTTAGAGTTTAGAAATATGGAGACAAGTTAATAGCTACTTCTCGCATTTCAAACTGTAGGTCGTTTTGATTTTTTAGATTCATAGATAGTATTATATATATAGACATAGGTGCATAAAAAAGAAAAACCAAAACAACCCACGATTTAGATTTAGGACTATCATTATTGCGTTGTCTTTATATATATGTAAACAAAATAAACATGTGTTCAGAAAAATGTGCTGTCCAAAATTTACGTTACCCGGTAAAAATATGTGGCTCCCATAGTAATGTATTTTGCGTTTATGTTAATAGTACATCCAATTGGGATGATGTGTTATTACTTTCCGGTGAAAAAAATATGACACGTTTAACTTTTATGGTCGTCAAGGTGCAGTTTAGGCCATTGTTTTTTTTATTAAATTAAAGTACAAGTACAATGTCTCGTAAATGTATATTGGATTGTAAAAGTGTTATTTAAGGCCAATCTACACTTGTGTTTATAATATTTCCAGGACAATATATTGAGAGCAACCGATGTACAAAGTTTCAAAAGTATGACAAGATCTTAACAAAATAAAGCGTCATATATTTAGGAGCCACTAAAAGATCTCTACTATTTTTTGAGTGTTTCTTAGTGAACACCAACGATTATATTTTTCTATTTTTTACTTTTGTAGCCAAATATTTTTAGTCTAATTGAGGCAATACCCGAGGATTATTTATCAAGGGGTCAATGTTTTTTTGTTGGTAATTGGTTAGGATTTTTTTGCTAATCTGTTTTTCTCTAGGGGGATGTCCAAATTATATTGAAAACCCCTGCTCATTTTATAAACATTGTGAAGAAGGAAGAATACCCTCGGGCCCGTCTATTCGAAAAGAACATTTTGGATATCTTTTAATTTAGAGAAATTTTAGAATGATTAGAAAAAATGCGAGCCATCCATTCGGAGAAATCTAACGGAGGAAACGAAAGAAGTACCTTGAAGTACCAAATTAGTGGGACCAAATACATAAAATAGTCCTTAAATTTATTTTTTAAATAATTTTTTCTGATCAGACAGTGAAAACAAATGACTTGAAGTACCAACGAGTACTTAGCTATTGAGGCCCTTTGCGGCTCTTCTCAGGGAAGACAAAACACAATGGAATGGAGTGAAAATACTTCTATTTTGAACAAGGGCACACTGGTGCATATATTTTAAGTTCATTTTCATATCTCCATGTTAGTAAGATTATAAAAGTAATTTTCTTTACAAATCTATGAACAGAATCATACGACAAACATAATGCATGTACATATAATAGCAGCTAAATTAAAAATTAATTGCCCACATTGGGTACCCATAGAGCTGTGGCTAACAATTTGTTGTTATTAGGCATCAAATTAAATCGAACTATTAGAAATTGGTAATAAAGCATGGAAATCTTGCTAGGAGGACAATATAGGAGCAAATATCTATTCATATATATAATTCCATTCTCTAACTTACAAACAACAGATCACATCTTGAATTTTTGTTGCGTATTATTTAATTTTCGTTGCATATTATTCAACTATTTTGAAGTCAGGATTTTTGCGTGGAAGCTAAGCAAGGATGTACTGCCTAACAAACCAAATAAATACAAAAGTAGAAGATGTCTGTAATCTATGCGGCCTGTAGATCGAAAGCAGTTGTCACTTGCATGACAGCTCGTCCATAACATGTATCCCAGGCCCTGTGCCTGCTGCTGAAATTTTGAGATGGAACAGTATAGAGTGGTGCCGAATTGAGAGATGCCCTAACTTACAAGCCCCTGTTTTCACTGCTCTTTTAGTAAGGGGCCAAGAAATTTTTCCTGCTCTACGGATATTCTGGGCATCCCAACTCCTAAGGCGCGCTACATCTGGGATTGGAGCAAATCAAAGTTTATATCCATGGATGCCGTAACTTGGAAACCCTTGAGATCGTGTGCTGCGGTGACCTCAGGGAAGTCTTCCCATCTGATTCAGAATTTCAGCAGCGGGAGCCTAAAGAATTCAGTAGCCTGAAGCGCATCCACCTGCATGAGTTACCCAAGCTGCAGGGCATCTAAAGGGGCAAGATGTTGGCGCCCAACCTTGAAACGGTGAGGATCAAGGGCTGCTGGAGCCTCAAGCGCCTGCCAGAGCTGTTCGTCGTAGCGGCGGCGGTGACCGCAACAGGCCACTGCCTGAGGTAAACTGCGAGAAGGAATGGCGGAACAGCCTTGAGTGGGACGGGAGGCCGGCCACCACCCTTCCCTCTACAAGCCCAACCACTCTCTCTACTTCAAGAGGACTCTTCGCAGAGCCTCCGTACTCAGGTGACTTGATGATAAGCGTGCTTCATGTCTTGCGTAGTTTGTTCGAATTGATATCTTAATTTCACTGGATCTCGCTCGTATTCCTTCCTGAATGTAGGTAGCAATCCCTTCCATGGAATGGCTACAGGAGGAGGGATGCTTGGATTGCTCTGCTGCTTCCTTCAAGTTTGAGCACTGTGTTTGCTAGTGTTGTGGATCATTGGCGTGCTGTTTCGTTTGCGAGGCAACGACGAGCCTCCTGCGTGCTGTCAGATGCTCGTCTGCTTCTTATTGCTCTGCTTTTCTTCTAAATTTTGTGTGAGACCGGATGCTACCTTGTGGTGTGCTCAGCATCTGCGCTGCAATGGTTTTGGTTTGGTGAGATGGAGAGGAATAAATAAAGAAGGAGATGAGCCATCAGCTTCACCAGCTTGAGCTGATCAAGCAGTGGGTGAATAGCCGAGGTGCCCACCCGCATCTACACCTCTGCTCCTCATCCTGTCCTGCTGCTGGTGCTTCGCTCTCCCGTGTGGTGTGCTGCTACATTTTTGTGTGCGTGCGTGGTTGTATGTGATTTACTACCTACTGATTTGATGAATTATTGTTACTTCACTACTATTTATGAAAACAATGACGATGATTGCGTTTATTGTTAGTCACTGGGAGCTTTTTTACGTTGCACAATACTACCAGTGGTACTATAGAGTATAAGCTGTTTTTTGGTCTGGGTAAAATTGTAATTAGCATAATATATATTATTCGAATGGATTTGCTGCAGTATACATAGGCGCCGCCCTGTTGCGGTTACGGGTACGTGAGCAGTTGATGGATTTGCTGCAGTACATATAGGTGCCGCCCTGCTGCGGGTACGGGTACGTGGTCACCGGGTTGGTGACCGGTGACGTGCCCGGGAACTGCGTCGGTGTCGTCGCCGAGCAGGGTTCGTGATGGGCCGGCATGGTCGGCTTGTGGGGGGGGGGGGGGACCGTTGATGGCGGCATCGTCATCGGGTCAGGCATGGTGGCCAGCTCGTCGGCTCGGGGTACAGTGGCGGGAGGTTGGGGTTCGTCAAGAACCCGTTGTCGCCCGGGTTGGTGGATGGTACCGTGACGATTCCTGGGGACATCAGATTCGACACCGGGTTCATGGCCAGCACGGTCGCCGGGTTGGTTACCGACGTCGCGGCCGGGTTGGTGACCAGCGAGAACTCGTCATGCGCTGTGGCTCTTGCCTCACCGAGCTCGCGTCGGGGTGACGACACGTCCACCAGAACACCCAACAATCTCTTCTCCCGACTGATATCACCGATCAGCTTGGCCATTGCCACCGCGCTTGGAGCCGCACGGCTCTTGAGGTGGAGCATCACGCTGGCGTCGGAGCCCAACAGAGCGGCGACATCAGCGACGACCTCTTGGATCTCTGCAGCCACGACAAGCTCACTGTTCGCTTCTGCCTCTATCTTCACCTGAACAAACGAGCCTGATCTCCTAACGGATTCCCTGATCTTACTACATTGCTTCCTGTGGGCACGATCCTTGGCATGATCCGTAGAGAAGACAGCATGAGCTCCAGCGAGATCCTGACGCTATGTGCCAATTTGGCGGCACCATCGCAGGAGGAAGCGCCTCCTCCTCCCTCTCTTGCTGCTCTGCCTCACCGTGCTGCTCCCGAGCACGCTGTTGGCGCCGTCCGCCTCGGCGTCGTCATCGCCAGAGGCGGCGGGTGGCTGCAGGAAGCGGCGTAATTAGCACAACATATATAATGCCACTTTACATCTTTCCCACCATACCCCTATACCACATATACTACTCATGCATACTACCTATACTATAGCTTAAATGTTTTAGTAGTATACAATTAATCTCAACCGTCAGATCCTCGTATACGAGTCCTTTTCGTCGAACAGTAGTATAAGATAGTATTGTGTATCATAAAAGATCTCAATGGGAAATGTATGCAACCCAGGTTTGTCACTCGGTGTAGCAAACCTAGCTGATCGAGATGCAATCACCAAGCTCCATTGCGAGGAAGGAATGATATAGATAAGAACATATTCCCTCCGTTTCAAATTATGTGTCGTTTTAGCTTTTCTAGATATATGAATTTTCTATGCACTTAGATATACATTATGTCTAGAATATACCTAGAAAAATCAAAACGACCTATAATTTGCAATCGGATGGAGTAGAATGTTGTTGTAGGAGCTAGAAACTTGAAGTAGTTTTGTGAGGCTGTGGACATATGGGAGCGTGCCAGTACGTCTGTGTATAAAGAGATGCTGAGGGCCTGTTTTCTTCCACTTGCTAAACTTTAGCACCCGTCACATCGAATGTTTAGATACTAA
>NC_028456.1:3973592-3997449 GCF_000263155.2 Setaria italica | reverse complement strand
TTAGTCCATGATTTGACAATGTATTGCTACAGTAAATATTTGCTAATGATGGATTAATTAGGCTTAATTAGGCTTAATAGATTCGTCTCGCCGTTTAGATTCCACTTATGTAATTGGTTTTGTAAATAGTCTACGTTTACTACTCCTAATTAGTATCTAAACATTCGATGTGACACGTGCTAAAAATAAGACACGGGAAGAAAACGCCCCCTGACTTCCAGGGGAGTTGAGTGACTCCTCTTTAATGAGTGGCAAAGAGGCTCACTCAATTACTCTTGAATCGGATCAGCAAACAGAAAAAGGCTTAGACGCATGTAGATTGTGGCTGCATGTTATGCATGAAACCGGTCAAAGCATTTCGATTTCAGTTTGGATGGATAAGCACGTGGTATGAGAAAAAAAGAAATGGTCACTGATCCCATCCCCTTCCTTGATTCGGGACATACTGGCTATAAATATATCGTCTGTGTACTGTCTTCGGCCTACTATTTTCTCCACTTCAAACAAGATGAACGTGAAACATGCTACTCTCTGCTGTCTGCTTTTAGCGGTCATGCTACACGCAGATCAGATTACGGCTGGTTTGTGTTCCTCAATCTCTCCTCTGTTGTGTTAATCGATGATAATCTGATGCAAAATAACGACTTCTATCGGTTCTGTTCCTTTTTCTTCATATACAATCTGCTTAGTCTTCTGATTTTATTTTTACTCGAGAAAGAAGGGCCTTCTTCTGATCTTTTTTTCCTACGCACAATGATTTACATTTTTGTTAATTTAATGTAATGATTAAATAACATGTGGTTCATAAGTTAAGAACATGTTGGATACATAAACATGCTTCATGTTTCTTTGCAGATAGCTGCAGCTATGAATATCTTTCTGTCCCATTCTGTAAAAGTTGGATGTGCAAGACCCAGTGCTGGATAGAGTCGCAACTGATAACTTCGAATACACTCAGGGAAATACAAGTGTACGAAAGGCGGATTCAATGGCTGGTGTCGATGTCTTTTTTGTAAGAAGTAGCCTAATGTTAATTTGCAAAGTAGAAAAACCTGCTCATCGGAAGTATGATAAATTAATGGTTCGCTATGGAAATCTTTGCTTGAATAATCCTATCATCAGTGTGTCTCTAGTTTTCCGATCCGTAACTCAAACATGCATGATACCAAGTGGAACATCTTTGCCTTGCATTGTCCATGGAGTTTGCCAACTGCAGAGTAACCACAAATCAATGAATCATATCGGGGGAATTTAGGAACACAGCCATCTGCTGGCTGCACAGCTTGCCACCTCGCTGGATGTTGTCATGCTGTTCGTTCAGCCACCATATAATACTAAATGACTGATGAAGGATCTAGTCGAGCTGCATCGATAACA
Source organism: Setaria italica (assembly GCF_000263155.2). Taxonomy (NCBI): domain Eukaryota; kingdom Viridiplantae; phylum Streptophyta; class Magnoliopsida; order Poales; family Poaceae; genus Setaria; species Setaria italica. Next base: position 3,996,072 of record NC_028456.1, on the reverse strand, counting down.
AAATCAGTGGTAAATTGTCCATTTATTTGAATTTGCAGCGAAAATGACCTTACTCGTACTTTTTCTATAAAAACATATCGTGCCTCTAACTAAGACGGTTCGTGATGCCTCAATGTGTGGAATGATCCGTCAAATTTTTTAGGGTGTTTGGTGGAAGGATAGATGCACAACGCCATATTCACCTTCGAGTAATATTATATGAACAATTTCAGCACAGACATTACTTGGTAGTTTCCATATATACCATATCACTTAAGCACTGTGCATAGAAACTATATTTCCAGTTGATGATTTCTTCAAAATTAATTATCATCCAATCTCTTCTCTTCTATCTCCTTTTCTTTCCCAATCCCCTTTCTCATTTCTTCTATAGACATGATTCTTACATTAGAAACCATTTTCTTTTCTTCCCTCTCTCATGATACACCACTCTTGTTCTTACATTGCATTCTATTTAATCCTATAGAAACTATCCTACTCACTGGGCATTTTTTACACCAAGCAATCCAACTTGTCTAAGGCCAGTCTCAGTGCACAGTTACCAAAGTTCAGAACTTGGTAACTGTGCCTGCTGGGTTTCATGATGATGAAACTTCCTCTCCTCTCTACTCGTAATGACCTTGTCACGTTAGCAAAATTGCTGACATGGCATCTGTCGTTGTCAAGAATTACGAGTCAAGACTACGGCAAGTGAATTTATTTTCTATGTGCGTATGGCTCGGATGGTTGCGCGAGAGGACACGAGGTTTATACTGATTCGGGCAGGAATAGCCCTACGTCCAGTGTGGGATGCTGCTCGTGTTACTCACACAGAGTTTGTAGTAGAGGTTACAAACGGGCAAGAGAGGGAAGCTAGTCCCAAGTCTCTATGGGTGTCCACTGATGCTTGAATAGAAGGGTTGTGAGTCGGGCGTTTTGGTTGCTTGAGAGCCGTCCCTGTCTCGGGACTCCTGGTCCTCCTTTTATAGCGCAAGGAGGGCACAGGAGTTACACTTGAGCCAGGAGCCGAAGGGGAGTGAAGAAAGTAAACAGGGAAGTGATAGCGCAGGGAGAAGGACCGGACCCCCGGAGTCGCCGCCTTCCCTTCCGGGCAGCACAGAGAGAAGGACCGGGCCCCCGGAGTCGCTGCCTTCCCTTCCGGTCTCTGTCTCCTGTCAGCATGACCACCGGAGGGGGATGGTTGTCTGCCTTCAGTCGGCCGTTGTAGCCGGGCATGCGAGATATGCGTGGCGACCGTCCGCTGTAGCCATGCGTGATGATGATGATGTCTGGCCGCCGCAGTTGTGCACGTCGTGGAGGGCGGTCGACCTCTGTAGCCTCGCGTGTTGACCGGGAGACGCGGCCAACATGCCCCTACCGCCGGGCCGTGCAGGAAATTGGGTGGCGCTCCCTCCGTTGCTAGGCGGTACAGGCAATGAGTGCCCTACGACGAACACCACAAGGGAGAGTTAGGACGGTGCTGCTGTAGCCCCGTGCGGTCGTGGCTACAGTGTACCGCCCGAAGACTGTGGTGTGGTGGGTCACGTCGAGGAGCGCAGGTGCCTTTTTGCGCATCAGAGCCGTATCCTGGGTAGGCGCCCCACAGGTCATATTTATGGCGAGATCAGTGGGGGGCCACGAGATCCGCGCTCTCGTCTGCTGGTCTGCGCCCGCCCTCGGGCGAGGCGAATCCCTATCTTGTGGGCTCGGATGCGCCCGACCCCTAGCGCCTGGGGTCGGGCGAGACGGAGCCTTGCGGCGAGGGGTCGGGCGCGTTCGACCCCTTACGCCCGGGGTCGGGCGAGGCGGAGCCTTGCGGTGAGGGGTCGGGCGCGTCCGACCCTAGGACCATGGGTCGGGCGAGGCGGAGTGGAATATTTCCTGTACGTGCCAAGTCGGCGGAGGTTATTGTCGTCGCAGGTGGGCCCGGGCCCTTATGACCATTGTTTAAGGAGTATAGGGAGGTCGTTAACATTTCCCCCAACAACATCCTTCCTTAGAGATCTCCAGTAGATTTGGTATAATGAATTGTTATACCTAAAAACTACCAGAATACCTAAAAACCAAAAAGCTCAACTCTACTAGATGACCTATGTGGATTGATGTACCTAAAATTTTTAAGCTATAACTTAAATTTCTCTCTCCAATATGCAAATATGTCAATCCAAAGTTGGATTGGTAAAACTGGTAGCATGAGCGCAGGAGAGCCAACTGCCCACTCCAGACTTTTTTGCGCCATGCCTGCCGCCGCAGTTTCCTTGAATGGTGACTCCTCCAACCACCGGACCTCACTGCTAACTGCATCGCCCGCAAGCCCTCACCCTCTACGGCCATCGGACCCCGCCCTTGAGCTTGTCGTCACCCGCCCTCACCCTCCGCATCCCTAATTTTGCTCCGCCGCCCCTAGCCAAACCGCTATGCCTGTTCGGTTGTCGGCGCGCCACCGGCTCCCACCCCCGGGCTTGGCGAGGATGCCCGCAGTCCCCCATCTACCCCTACTTGTGCTGCGGTAGCTTGAACACATGGAGTCGGAACATGATTTACTCAATTTGGAGCTCAATTCGTCGATTTAGCCATGGAGGAAACTCAAGGGGGCGCTGGCTCATCGATTTGGGCGCGGAAGTAGCTCGAGGGGTGCGTGGGCGAGTGTTGTCAGTCGATCTTCGCTTTGATTTGATGAAGACGAAGATAAGTGCCCCTGATTTGGCCACTGCTGAGCAGAGGAGTGGCGCGGTCGGTGGAGGAGTAGCGGCACAGTCAGCGGAGCAGCGGCACGGCCAGCGAAGGGTCGGAGCAGTTGTGCAGGGATGACTGCGCAGCACTCATGGGAGAATGAGAGAAAGGAAGGTGGAGGAAGAGGAGGGAAATTAGTGGGTGGGCCCTACTTATCGTGTTTTGCATCAAGAAAATTGGTAGAACATTATAGGTAAACTGCTGGAGAAGGCAACATTTGCATACCTAAATTTTTCTCTCTTCTGTACCTAAAATAAGTTTTAGGTCACCAGTTTTACATATTCTACTGGAGATACTCTAACCTTATCCGATCCCCCTTTTCTCCCCGTCTATTTCCTCTTGCGCATGTGCAATTTGCAGCCTGCCTCTCTGCCTGCCGGCCGCTCGCCCCCAGTCGGCTAGCTCGCGCGTGCCTCCAGCCCCACACCTAACCCCTGCCGCAGTCACCCTCAGCCACTACCTTGCCATTCCACCATCGCTCTCCGCCCCCACCACGCTGGTGCCGCCATCACTCTTCGACCCCACCTTGCTTGTGGCATCGTTGATCTCCAACCATGCCTCCTCTTGCCACCATCAACCTCCACACCCCACCTCCTCACGCTCGTCGACCTCTTCCCTATGCCTGCTGGCTAGGTCACCCCCGCCTCCCTGGGAAAATTTTGAAGTTTAGGCCAGTGATCATTTTGGAGCCACGATGAGGCAATTTTTTTGGCTCCGGCTCCATCCAATTTTTTCTAGTCAGCGTGTGCCCTTTGGAAGAGATGAAACTTTGGTGACTTTATCAATCTCAAGATCCGTTGGCCTAGTGTTTTAGAAGTGCTCTGGTATGGACCGATCCTTTTGATGGCTCGATCTTCACGACAGTAAGTTTTGTAACAAAGATACTTGCTGCAAGCAATGGGTAATTAGTTTTACACCTACAAAGGTTGTATGTGACCAAGTGACGGGGAGAGAGACACCAAAGTAGAACTCCAACTCGATATCTGAACGACCACAGAACCACGATCCAGGGTAGCTTTATAACAACCAAGAGTGAATGCAACCAAGCGATAGGGTGGGAGGCATCGAAACCTTGAAGGCTTCGACTCGATCACCGAATGACTGCATAACCACAAACGGGGATTAATCCACACAAAATGCACGGATGCCTAGAGCATGAACTAGGGGATCCTAGAGGGATCTCTTCACAAGGACTTGAAGAGCAAGGCTCTGCAAGGCGCTTAGCAGCTCGGCTGGGAAATCATATAAGCTAATAATTCATATTGATCAAAGTTGTCTTTTCTATAGTACATAGAGGGTATTTATACTAGGAACAACCCTACTAGATAGGTGTAGGATAAGTATGAGCTGAAGTCACCATGTTGGGAGTTGGGAGGTGAAATGCCAACTAGTAAAAGCATTCATGGAGACTTCTTCAGTTCACACACGCCTTCTCAGCTTCTACTCAATCTTCAGTAAAATGGTCATAACTCCTAGTTAGGAAGTCCAAATGATGCTCTGTTTGTTGTGTTGGAAACTAGACTTGATGGAGTTTCCAACCATGTATAATTTGACCCCCATCTCTTCCTGAGATGGTACAGACATGGATGTAAAGTTGAGGAATCTGTCATGTAACCCTGTATCTTGTGTGTGTAAGTTTTCTTAGCTTGGACAACAGTTTTGGTGTCCTCCATGTAACCTTCTGCGTCCTTCCTATAACCCAATGAAGGATCCTCTTATGTAAACATAGAAGAATAGTACAAAACTTAGGCAGTATATGATTCTCATCAACATTGAAAGAGAGGAAAGTGCGCACCTCTTGTTGGAGTTTCTTAGCACGGCTACGCGTAACCGGTCCTTCATACACATGTGCTTGTGTATCTGATGCTTGTTCTTGAGTAACCTTTGTTGCATTTGTTTCTTCATGTGTAAGTGACATAACCAATGCATCCCGGTTACGTATGGCTGTGATGTCCACATCATACTCATTAGGGTCGGACGTATGAATGTGTGTCAAGGTCCCTACTTTGTTTAAAAAATATTAGTGTAATTCTAATTTCTAATATTTCAAATTTAGAGATATAATTGTTGGTATATTTAACGATCACGAATAAATCTACAAGCGTACGGATATATTACTATAGCATTTCACCCAAGAGTATTCCCAAGGGTATCGTATTTTCCAAAGGAAGGTGGGTAGGTCAAAAGAATTTACTATGCATATGAGTATACCATAGATGGATAGATACAATACTCAAGGCAGGGGTAAGATAATGATAGATACTCAAGGCAGGCACCGAACGTGGGGATTACGAAGGACGAATAGGGCTGTCACCACCTGCTGCCTACCCCTGCAGCCCATGAGATAAACTCATATCCAATGAAACTATTCAATCCAAGCACCATGCTTGCATTGTTAACAACACTCTAGCCATGGGCTATTGTATCAATGGCTGAAGCCACCATAAACATGGCCATTGAACCGATGTCGTAGCATAGATCAACTATCTATACAAGGTATATACACATACATAGTATGTACCGAAGCATGGTCTCAAGGCATACATGAGAGTATATAAGCCTATACTATGATAGCAAGGGTGTATGACTAGCATACAAGCGTATAAGCCTAGCATATCAACATAGCAAGGGTATATATCTAACTCATGCATATAAGAACCAAGCACAACACTATATAAAGAAGATGAATACTTTAAATAGAATAAAGTCAACCTAGGAATGTAAGATACAAAAGCCATACCCTAGACTCCAAGATGACCTGGAACCTGGAGTAGAGCTACTCTAGCCTAACTCCACTAACTTGGAAACTAAGAGGGAGGTGCCTCTCTATTTATAGGCTTCAACAGGCGGTTCTGCTAGGAAATCTTCAGGAAATATCCCATAATCAACGTAGGGGTCCCGTCAACCGCTACCACATGGAAGCTAAAGACGAGAGGAGGCAAGGGCGGTTCGGCTGACCCGCTGTGGGCTTGCCTCGCAACCGCCTTTCTTCGGGTGACTGCCTAGTGGGTCCCAATGGCGGTTGTGTGCGTTATCTGGTGGATTGAGGCGGTTGTGGTAGTTTGTGGGACCTTCAATCCATGAGATGCACACATGGCAACCTCCCATTGGTTAGATGTGTGTTTTTTGACTCCATAGAGCGTGCTTTCTCCATCCTTTTGTATTATTTCATCTGCAATCAAATATTCTCCAAGGATAAGTAGAACTACATTATTTGAAACAAATATGCGCGTAAAACATGCCAAATCCTCATTTATTCTTGAGTATATTAATGGTCATATTTGATATTTAATGACCGTCAACAATAATTCAGTTAATTGTTCTCATCCCATCCACTCTCGTCCCTTCAACCAAAGAAAAATTTGGATAGTCCCATCAACCCAACCTTACATACAATTGGATTGGTATACCCCTAAAGATCAATGACTTAAATCTTCATCTAAGGCATTTAGAACCAGGGCTTTGCATCATCTATGAAATGCAACAGCGAGCTATAGCCCGATTCGAAGAAGTTCGAACTTCATAGTTGATTTTTTTCCAATAGCACGTATTTTACTTTCTAAAATGTAAAGCTAAATGAAAATTTTAAACTCAATATGGTAGATGGATCAACATTTAAAAAGTCATATTCCTTTCGGTCTCTCTGAAGATTCAGAAGACATGTTATTGTAATGATAACAAATCGAGAATATGAATGATGGTAGGATTTTTTTAATAAAAAAAGTTCATCTGCAATAATTACGTAGGGATTTAATACCACTCACCCGTGGTACTTAGGCCACTCGCAGTGGTAAAGTAAGCTCACTCTCTATAAACCATGTCCAACTCATATATAGACGCCGTAACATCAACAATCTATTTTTTAGCACGCTTTACAAAATTTCTTGGGGTCCATATTTACAAAATTTCATGGGGTCCATACACATAAATATTTTATTTCCTCTTATCCTCGTTACTTCCTTTGTCCCCCTCTCTCTCCTGAAGCTCCGCTGCCACCTCCACGCACCCCGGCCCTGTCCTCCTCTGCCGACGGGTGCACCGGGATCCGCCGGGCCGCAACGTGCCCCGGCACCGGCCTCCTCCAGTGGCTGCACCCGGGTTTGCCCCGCGCCGGCGGCCATAGGAGTCCACCTAGCGGCAGCGCGCCTCGCCCCGTCATCCTCCGGCGACCGTGCCCGAGCTGACGACTACGGTGGGTCCACTTAGCAGCCGCGCGCCCTGGCCCAGCCTCCTCCAGCGGCCCGCCTGGTGGCTGCACGCCCCGTCCATACCCGAGCTTGCCCCGCGCCGGGATTCGGCTGGTGGCTTGCCAAGCGCAGGTTGTTGGAGAGGTGGAGAGACGGCTGGACCGTGACAGACGGAGCAAAGATAGAGAGGAAGAAAAAAAAAGTGAGGAGGTGGTGAGGCCCGCACTGCATAGCGATGCGTGCTGGCGCCTGTGGTTGAGGCATTGTTAGCTCAGACTAAAATTCATGTCATATGGAATATTCGGAGACTAATTAGAAGGATTAAATATGAGTTAATTATAAAACTAAAACTAATTCGTGAGATGAATCTATTAAGCCTAATTAATCTATCAATGGCACATGTTTACTGTAGCATCACATTGTCAAATTATGGACTACATAGCTTAATAGATTCGTCTCGTAAATTAGCCTCCATCTATGTAATTGATTTTATAATTAATTTATATTTAATATTTCTAATTAATATCTAAACATTTCTACGTGGTAAATGGTTCATGGAGAGCTTGACGACCCTGGGTGTCCTTGGACGAGTCTCTACACAATGACAATTACCGGAGAGGAAGGCTCATTTCATTTTAATATGGTGGTGGTAGATATTTTTATTACTTCACCCATCTACCCAACCAGCCAACACGGATCTCTATAAAATCCTGCCTGTCCTGTGTGATGCACAAACTCAAACCTTCAAATTTCATTCGAAAACACCAAACTAAAAAGGAAAATTGAATCACACTTAACGTTCTATCCCGACTCACCCAACAAGCGAAAAAAAAAGTTAGCAAACCAAAAGAAAAAAAAAGACGGGGAGAGAGGATGCGCCGCCGCGGGCAACCGTCGTGACCTCGCCGCCGGTCTCCGGTCCATGGACCCCGTCGCCGCCGTCGTCGCCATCCTCACCAAGCTTAAATCCCTCGGTTTCTGCGCTGATCTCCGGATCCCCGACGCCGCCGCGGCCTCTGACCCCTCGGAGGCGTTCGACGCCGTCCTCGCCGCGTTCCTGCGCGAGGCCTACCTTGGCGGGCGCGAGGCGCGGCCTATCCCGGCTGCGCTCGGCGATGGCCGCCGTGTCGACCTCCTCCGCCTCTTCCTCGCCGTCCGAGCCGCGGGGGGCTACGCCCGCGTGGCCTCCTCTACCGGTGGCTGGGCCGCCGCCGCAGAGTCCGCCGGCGTCGACGCCGACCTCGCGGCGGCTGTCAAGATTCTCTACGCGAAGTACCTCGGCGCTCTAGACCGCTGGATCCAGAGGCTCGAGGAAGCGCACGGGCCGTTCTTGGGCAGCGACAGGAAGAAAAGGCAAAATCTGTTCAATGGTTCCAATGGAGTGGAGGAGGAGGAAGAAGCCCTCTTGGATTGCGACGGGAGGGAGCAGCGGCATGTGATGTTGAAGAGGAAGAGGGGGGACATGGTTGGGATGCTGGGTTGGGTGAGGGAGATAGCCGAGAATGCTGGGGATGATGGTACTGTGGTTGCTGGGTCCGTGGATGAGTACCTCTCAGTGGCATTGGCGGTCAGGAAGGTGGTGACCAGGAAGAGGGTTCGCCGAGCAAGCATGTTGAATGGCTCACATTGTCAGGTAATTTCAATACATTTGGAGAGTTTGTTAGCCAAATGTTTGGCAGTCTAATGTTGTCTGGTCGCATTTAAATAGAAGTCCTCGATTGTGCATTGGATTATTCATACCATGAACCACTGAGATTGTTCAAATTCTTACTCAAATATGTTGGTAATGCTTCTAAAGAACAATAGGCTAGTGCATCTACCTGATGGTGTGGCAATTTCAACCGCTTTGAAACAGTTCATTTTTATTGGTTTGTGATTACAATATTTTTTAGCAAGAAACCGTCGAATATAACTTCCATATTCTTATTGGTTCACAAGAAAGCCCTCTGGTGTCTTACTACAAGAACTTCTATTTTTATTTGGATTTTGGGCACAGCTATTCAACTTATATTAGTGAATCATCATCTTACTACTATGATACGGTCTGTGTTTAGAAGATGTTGCTTCCTTTCTTCTTGTTGATCTTTCTTCCATGATAATGCCTTCATGATTCAGAAGTGTAGATGTACTCTTCTCTTGATTTTGGTTACTTCATAAATTTATAAAAGGCAACCAAAATTCATATGTATATAGAAAATCCCTTTTAGATGCCAGTTCTGCAGATTTGGTTATATCTTTGGAGATTGGTTTCATCCATTGAAATCATGATTTTTTATAAGAGCCTTTCGTGTGCTCAATGTTACAATTTAGTCAAGGAACTAACCTTTTGTTGAGTTATCTAGTTATTGCCATTATTGGCTCCATATTATTCATACTAGCATCAATTCATGCTCACATAGAACATGCAGTACTCACAATTTCTACTTTATTGGTAAGATAAAAAAAAACTGCTTTAGTCTTGAAGATAGTAATTAAGATCATAACCACACTGGGACTATGCCTATGGCTAGAACTTCCTAGTTTCTCCTTTGCATATTCTTTTTGGCAAAAAGTAGGTGCTATGTTATTTAGTAAAGGGAGGTGGACTTCCAATTTAGTCCTAGGGCAGTACTGAATGGGTGAGTAGGAATGTTAAGCAACCTCCCCAATACAATGCCACTGACCTGAATATCTGGAAAAGAGAAATACAGCCTGCTAAATATGCTTGAGTAATCCAAAAATATGTATATATCATAGAATGTATTTCCTACCATGTATATATCATAGATATTCCAGTCAGCGCAGAACGAATCTAACCCGTTTTCATGCAATATTTCATATTAATATGGAGTAGATCATTTTTGTTTTCGGTATGGAAGCATGGTCTCCTGATTGGCGATGGAACATTGCTCATTGTCACAGTGGAACTTTATCTTCCTTGATTGCTTTTGTATGACCTGAATATCTGGAAAAGAGAAATGGAGAGCACATTAGTCTAGTTGTGTGTTTGGTTAATGGGCAAATGGTGGCTTGTGCTCTGCATATTTGCTCTAATATGCAATGTGTGCCTCTACACTGTATATTTCTGACAAGTTGAATATATTGTATGCAAGAGCCAAATTTAATGGTTTTAATATATTAATATTTTGCTTAATTGCTTTCTAAGAATCTACATTTTCTCTGGTTCTAAATTACAAATTTATGCAGCCTTGTTAATGCTTCATCCTTTGCTAGTCTTTCAGCCTGCTTTAACGCCTAAGACACATTTTAATTTTTCTTGTTTGATCTGGAACCCTCTGATTGCTCCTTCTCCACCTCATTTGTTGTTCATATGTTGATAGTGCTAGTTGCGGATGATATGGCCTGTTTATTAGATATAAGAGATTGGAGCAGGATGATTACAACTAACTCGCCCTCCCCTTGGGAGGCTCTGAGATTAGAGATAATCTTCTGCTTGCCTCTCTCCCTGCCGTGTGGCAAATACATAAAGGCCTGAGCCAAACTAATCTCCTATTATCTAGCCGGCTAATCTAATCCGGCCCAACAACTCAAAGCAAATATCTCTAAACTAACAAATTGAACTAAGTGCTAGTAGAGGCCTGGGCTGCCTTCTTCCTGCGCAGGAACTTCTTCCCAAAGGAGTCCACAGCAGCGGATGTTGGTCATGGGAAAGAACTAGTTTTTTTTTCAAAGTTTTGCTACTGAATTTGGAAATGTTTTATCTATGGAGTTTTTTTTTCAAAGTTTTGCTACTGATTTTGGAGATGTTTTATCTATGGAGCTGAACATATGAATATGTTCCAGCTGTCAGCAGGATGGTTTGAACTTATGGAGTGTTAGGTGAATGGCAGCAAACTGTGTATCAGAGGGCAGAACCGGGTGTATCCCTTGTGTGGCCATATTAAACATTAACTGTTTGCTTGATCCCAGCATCCTTAAGATGTAACATTCACTCCTCGATGTTTAATAAATAAAATAAAATGTGTACCAGTTAAAAATCTAAATAAAGGGAAAATTCATATATATCTATTGGTTTAACATCATCTATTTTTTTTTACAATCACCATTGGGTGTTTGGATGAAGTTTTGATGATCTGATTGGTGTTGTAGTACTTGGTATGAGTGCAGTATTACTTGGTAGATAACGTTAAAGTGACTATGGATTAGAAACTGAAAGTACATGCGAACTCTGTTGTACCTTTCTTTAATACCATCTGTAGGTTCAGATCCCTCTATCATTTATTATTTATGATTCTGTTCACAATCCATTTTTTTTCATTAACCACCATCTTTGGGTTCAGATCCCTCATTATCATTTATGATTCTGTTCACAATCCATTTTTTCATTAGCATACCTTCTTTTTTTGGTAATTGCCCACACATGGCTTTTTTTTAGAATCTGATTTTTTGCTTACTGACTGAAATTGACTCTCCTTTTCTTTCATCTCAGGAAGTATTTCCGATGGCTTGCGATTGCTGTACAAGTCTGACCAATGTTGGAGTTTGTGCAAAGGCAAAATTACTGAATGGTTCTTTAATGCTCATAGAAGGGGAGAACAACTTGGCTGGACAAGGAAAGTGTGAGACTATAATGCAGCATGACTCTTCTGATGGTTGTCGTTTTACAAGTCAGCAGAAGAATGAAATACCTATTGGTCCTGGCTATCAAGCACAGGTACCACAATGGACTGGTGAGGTGCCTGTAAATTATGATGATCCGGAAACTCTGAAATGGTTGGGAACAAAGGTCTGGCCTCCAATAAATGGGAACTGTAAAGCATTGTTCTGTGGTGACCCTATTGGCAAGGGCAGAGAAGTTGTTTGTGGTTGCAACCTTCCAGGATCAGTGGAATGTGTTAGGTTTCATGTAGCGGAACGGAGATTTAAGTTGAAACGTGAACTTGGTGCAGCTTTCTATGCGTGGGGATTTGATCGTATGGGGGAGGAGATTGCACTTTCTTGGACAGATGAAGAGGAGGCAAGTTTCAAGGCTGTAGCACAACGTAGTGCTCCATCATTGGGCAGGGATTTCTGGAACCGTCTGCACTTATTTTTTCAATTTAAGGGAAGGAAAGAACTCGTGAGCTATTATTTTAATTGTTTTCTTCTTAGAAGGAGGTGTTACCAAAACCGGATAACTCCGAAGAACATAGATAGTGATGATGAGGAAGAGACAGAATTTAGATTCTTGGGTAATCGTCTTGGTCACAGTGCAGCTAAGTATCACAATACCAAGCACACCATCTGCATTGAGAATACACACTCTATGGATCTGGATGAATAGTTGCTGATTTTATTTTATGAAGCTGGTTGAGGTCTGGTGTTAATTCACTGTCCTCCTTGCTGGGAGACTGAGCAGATGATGTTCCTCTTAGTGATTTATTTACATTGCTGACACAGCACGAGTTGCTACAAAGCCAATCATTAGAGAAGTTACGACATCAGTAAATGGATTGGAGCCTGATCCACGGTAGAATTTGAAACTCACAGGGAAGTCAGGTGATACTGGTCATTGAGCGCTTACATGGATGTATATCCAGCAGTGAGATATGCAATGATTTGACAGTGTTATCATTAATTCTTCCTTTAAGGTATCATGTGTATCAGTTCTTTTCTTAGTTTTATTCTCCTTATGAATCATTAACTGATTCATTATCCACTAAGTATAGCTGTCAGTAGAATGCTCTAGGCTTCTTTGTTGTATTTCTCCAGGGGCGGGATGTAGATGAGCATATATGTAGTAGTTAGTGTTTTGATAGTGGTGCTGTTGTTCATTGTAGATACTGCTTGTCATTGAGAAATTTATGTGAAATCTTCTTTTTCAACGTGACAAATGGTAGGCCAACCATTTGATCTTTGTAATTTTTCATTCACCTGAATCTTTCATCATGTACAGTGGTGTGCTAAACATGTACACTCAGTCACATGATCTTTGTTAGTCCAGAAGACATGAAGAGGTCATTTCCCGAAGAGAACATCCATGTGCGTACTGAATTCTTCGTGTAAGCTGCAGAAGTTCATCAATATTATTGTTGCAATAGATGACTTGTTTAGTCAATCTGAAAATAGTATTTTGTCTAGTTCTTTCCTGTTGATGGACTGATACGGGAGCTTCCTGGTTCCTAGTCAAACCGGGTCAAGGTGGTATATTGGTGTATGCTAAATTTTCAGCCAGCTTTTTGCCCTTATTTGGTATTGATTAGTAAACAATTTGGTCTCTTTTTTCGAAACTGTTTGAACTTATTTGGACTGACTGAAGGTATTTCGGTCTGTTGTAATACGTATTTTGTGCAAATTATCGTACTCAGCTACTTGCAACTTGCTGCAGTCCATCACCTGCACCAGGTAGGACTGGGCGTTCGATTAAACCGAACCGAACCGATCGGTTCTTCGCTTTTTGGAGAATTTCGGTTCCTTAAAACCTGGAACCGATCAGTTCCTTCCGAACTAACCGAGCTACCAGTGAACGAATAACAAAGTGAAGATGTAACATTGCCTGTAATTTTCTTTCTTGCCGAGGTAAAGATCCAAACAAGATAAAACAGCACATACACATGTCCTGTTGCCTGCAATTTTCTTGCGGAGACAAAGATCCAAACCGAAGAAAATAGCACATACACATACACGTTGTCCCAAGATGAAGAAATTTCCATCCAACACAGAAAAACAATCCATCCATACAAGCACGGACTACACCAGTTATATCCGACCAATTGACCAAGAATACGAGATTGGAGAGAGCACGCATAAGACAAATATGCTAAGGTAGGAAGAGGTAGCAGCCGCAGACTTGCAGTCGCACGAGCACATGCCGGAGGAAGAGCGTGTTGTATCATTTGGTTCATGTATGAAATGGTTTAAAATAATAATGATCATTTTATTTGGTTAAGTGAATTGTACCAACTCATCCAGGATGAAGCCATCCCACTTAATTTATTATTCTACTAATAGAAGTGAACCATATGGTACAAACAAATTGGTTGAATCCCACCATCCAGAATCATCTATACATGCATCATGTGGTGCATGCAACCAACCACACCTCAAGTCGAGCATCAGCACGTGCCGCGTCACCATGCGACCTTCGAGGGAGGGGAGGAAGCCGCATGTTGGATCAGCCAGGACTATCGAATTCTGCTCTTTAGTCAATGAAAAAAGAAGTTGTCACTGCCTGATGCAGGTGGCCGCAATTTTGAATTATTCAAGGATAAATGAACCTACTATATTGGATTTAGTTGATTTGTATCTCTCTGCATTTTTTACATGAATTTGATTACATATCCATCTCAATTTGGATCTTTGGATATTATTGAACTCTATTGGATTATCCATGTATTTTTCCTTATATTTAGTTTGAATTCTCTATTCGGATTTAAATCCCAATTCATTAGCACCTCTCTAGCCATGCCCAGCCGTGGTGCGGGTGGTCCGGCCGTGATCAGGGCCACTCTATCTAGCTACCGAGATTTACACGAGCGAACATGTTATCATCACTTGATATTATTTTTTCAATAAAAAAGGTTTCGTACAAAAGTAGGCACTGAGACTTAAGGACTAGTACTATCTTAAGTTATTGAGACTAGAGGCTAGAGTAACGAAACACACGACCAATTATTTGGATGATTCTCCTCTACGATGATGGCTTCCAAATCAACGACAGAAACGGCAGTAACACCAGCCCTTGATCCCTCCTTTCATGCACTTGTGTTCCATGACCTTGGCTACAAGTAATTTTGCCTCCGTCCAGCACTCGGCCTCGCACATCCATCCTTTACAGAACGGCATCATAGGATGTGTGTAGCCGCACTCTGCAAAAAAAAGAGAGAAACAAATGTATATACTACATTGAATTCGCATGTGCTGTTGATCGATCGCATGGTAATGCCCTTGATAACTAACAAAATGTACAGCACTTTTAGTTTGAAGTAGGATCAGAATAATCTTCGCTATCGAACTAGTAAGCTAGAACACAATGAAAAAGAGATACTAGGAGCACCAACCGGCTAAGGCATGATCTGCGTGCAGCACGAGCAGGACAAGAAGGCAGCAGAGAGTTGCATTCTTCGCATTCATCTTGTTCGGTATCGATATAGAGATGGGTACGCATCAAGGATATTTATAACTGGCCTGCATCCGTCAGTCGCGAGAGAAAAATGGATCAGCGGGCCGGGACAGTGACCATTTCTTTCCATTCTCTGGGTTAGATACGAGAGGAAATATTCAGAGGCGGTTAGTCGGTTACTGCCGTTTTGTAATCACAACGAAGCAGCACAAAATCCACACCCATATCCCTCCCTCTCTCTCTCTCTCTCTCTCTCTCTCTCTCTCTCTCTCTCTCTAAAAGAAAAAAAGAACGGCTGATATCCAGTGGCTAGGCTTTAACCGGATGCATGCAAATATCTTACTCTCCCAATATGCAGCATCGACTGAACGGCTGAACCTTTTCTTTACTTCAAATAAATGGAGACCCGGAAGGAGATTTGACCAAGCCCGACCACAAGCGAGTGAGAGCCACTGTTTCAGTATAATCTGCTGTTTCAGTATGCCCTGCCTGGGGAATGAAATGTATGGTCGTCAGTCTTAGCAACTGTTTAAGTATAATCTGCTGTTTTGTACAGCCATCAACAGAACGCAAAACTGCTTCAGTATAGTTCAGTTGGAAGCTTAAATTTCACTTGTTCAATTCACACCTACAATCTGCAGCTCCTTCCGTCCTCGGACAGTTTCGATCATGCTGCTAGCATTGGGCCTTGGAGGCTTGGATCAGGACTTAAGTCACATCTTATCCAATGACAGGCAAATCCCAGCAGTTCCTTCACCTGGAATAATTTAATAATGCTTGAGTAAATTGTGCACAGAGGAAAGGTGGTCTGGTCATCGCGTTCTTAGCAAGGAACATAGGGTTCCAGCTGAAAGAATATGAATTTGAATCCAAGTTACCTTGAAAAGTGAAACAGAGCAAATTGACCATAATTTGATCAAAATATTCTTGCGATTAAATAATTAGTTCCTGAAAAATTCTTGCGTTCACCATTACGAAAATGTTACCAAACACATCATCTGCACTGGGAGAGTCGGGGTGCCGCATCGGCGATTTGCCAATCCACTTTGCATAGCTGGACGACATCCCATTCATCTTTATTCTTCCTCCAACCCCAAGCAAAGACCTGTGCTTTCCATGTGGAGGTCCTGAGATGGCCTAGATCCATGGAGCTCTGTTTTCTTCCTCTATAGGGAAAGCAACGCATATGTTCTTTTCTGAAATCCACACCCACAGCTACTACCTGAAGCCCGAGCAACTAACCAATAGAAGAGTTCATTGCACACCAGCAAATTGCTTGCCTTGACGGTTAATTTTCTGTACTTCTCCCTGGCCACAACAAATTTTCACCTGGAGAGAGTTTCTTGGGTTTTCTCCAAACAGAACACCTTGCAGCTACCTTGCCAAATCCCAAGAGGTACGTTTTTACTATCAATTACTAGATGCACCTTTAGTCTAATCTGTCAAGAATAGCTACACTGATTAGCATATGTGTTCTTGTATGGCTAGAATTTTTATTCGGTGCTAGTGGAGGTTCATCTGGAGGTGCAGAGATGGGTTAGATTTCTGGAGCTTCTTTCGTTAATTTCGGGGTCCTTCCTACACAGACAAATTCACCATGCGTGAACTGAAGGTACCTCCTTTTCCGCTCCATGCAGTTACTTGTACTATATCAGCGATATGTGAAAATGCTCAAATGTACGAGTCAAGAATGTTGGTGCTATACTTAAATAAAATAGGAAAACCGGTTACAAATTTTTTATTTTAACCGGAAGAATTTCCCATCGATATGGCTGCCCACGGAATTAGGATCCATTGACATAACTGAAATTCATGAAGTATATCGTTAGCTGTAGAAATCATCAGGGCATGTACCTACTATATGCAAACAAATTTTATATTACCAAACCCGAGATGCTCCACATTGTGGATCAGGTCTTCCGAGGTCACCAATTATTTGCGAGGCACAATCTCCATAGGAAGGGCCATCAATTTGTTGTTCCCGCGAAATGCTACGCTTTAGTTGCCTGTGTTTCTCTTCTCTGCACGGCTATTTACACTGGTAGAAAACTGAGCATTAGTCCCGGTTGGTAAGGGTCATATCTCTCGGATATCCATCCGGGATAAACCAACCGGGACAAAAGGGGGGGTCTTTAGTCCCGGGTATTTTAACCGGGAGTAAAGGACCCCCTTTAGTCCCGGCTCAATTCCAACCGGGACTAAATTGCGCTTGCATGGCACTGGTGACGCCTGAATTTTTCATGCATGCATCACGTATACGTATAGTAGCACCGCGGCCTTTTTAATTTGTTAACCTTGTAGTTGAGATTTTTTTAGAATGAATTAAATCAACTAGTATTTAAACGAATGGGATTTGTAATTATACAACTACTATATATATACACAATCCTTATACACAATTCATATACACAATTCAACTAGCTTAATTAGTACAAATCGATCATATATACAAATAAATCAAAGTATCTTCCTACGATCTTCCCGTCGTGGTGTTGCTGAGAGGAGTGTCTAATTGTCGTCCATCGTAATAAAATTCTCCTCTTGGATTTACCACCTCGTCCATTATGAATCCAATGAGACCTTCACATATTGCCGCTACTCTTTCTTCCTTCAAGAGTCCTTGTTGAATATTTAACATCTATAATTTGGAAATTTGTGAATGTTACATGAACAAATACATATAAGGAGCTAGAAAATAATTAACTAGTAATATATTTATTTTACGTACTTTAAAGTTGTGCGGCGTCATCTTCGGTCCCTTGGGTCCCAAAAAACTGTGCATGTGCTCACAGATGTAGTAGCCACATAGGTTATTCCCGGGTTCCTGTCTTAAGCACTTCAGTGCGGAAAAAAATAAGTTATGAAATATTCGTGTTATACAATGTAATAAATTTGCAGACTTCATACGTACCGGGAAGTCTGTGTTCCATGTAAGATTTTCTTTGAATGGACCTTTGTGTGTCCTTATGAATTGTTTCCATGCGCTGCAGATTAGAATAATGAATGACATAGTGTAACAGGGATAAAATTTAGGAAATAAATTTTTGCATAGAGATCAAGGTCCAGAATTATTACAAGCCTAGCATGTCTTGCAATTCTTGGTAGTCCACCGGATCTTTCCGTAACGAATCAAAGACAGTGACGTGGCTTCTTTCAGGCTCAATTATAATAAGGATCCAGTGGAAGCTGCGTGCATAAAATGTTCATGCATATTAGAGCTAACTAACATGTAGAGATAAGGAAAAAGACATCGAAAGTAGACGGTATACACACACTTACTTGAAGTTGTATGGAAGTAGTATGAAATCCTTGAATGTTTGTTTGTGTAGGAAATTGTATATTTCGGCAAAGGTTTTTTCCGGCGCTAATTGTATCTGTTGTTGGTTAACTACAGATGGATCCATGAAGCCTACATGTAGGTACGCCTCTCGGCGGCATGTCTGAATTAGCATCCTACATGAAATGGAAGATGAAGTTAGTACGGTGACGCACGCCAAAATTTACATGTAGAGATAATAAACGGACACTTACAGAATCCAAGCGCTGATCAGAGAGACGTCCAGGGCATCATGATGGTACACTTCGTATATATCCTTGAAGTCTAGCCACAGCACTTTCTCCCCTTCACCGTGAAAATCTATCAGTTTTACCTTCATGCCGATCATCTCCCTCGATTTGGCGGATGCCGTCATGTACCATTGATGGAATTCGTACATCTTTGTTGACAGCTTCCGTACCATTGCCAGCTTCACTAGAGGCTTGCCTAGCTCATAAGGCCATCTCGGCTCAGGGGGCGGTGCAGTTGGCGTCTCGACTTGCCCTATGCATTCATCAAGTCCCAGACCTGTTTCTTCCATGAACTTCAATATATTTTCTTGTTGATCCAAGGGCATTGCTTTTACCCGTTGAGCATCTTTCTTTGATAAATGGCTGAGGTCGGGGACTGAACCTTTGGAGGATGATTTTCCTTTTCTTTTATCCTTTTCATCAGCCTTTACTAGAGCCCGTTCATAGTTTGACAAGAGTGGTATCCTTTTCTTGGCTCCTTCCTCCATCCTGATAAAAAAGTTTAAATCCCGCCGACTTACTGGCGGTGGCTCCATCTCCCTTGCCTTTTTTAATTCGGCTTGTTTCTTGAACCACTCACTGGCCTCTCGTTGGATTTCTGCCCACTGTTCCGCATGAGACATTGCCTCAAAGCGTTCCTTGCGAGCCACTTCAGGGTCGACCTTTGTTTTCTTCTTTCGAGGCTGTCTTTGCTTGGGAGGCGGTGCTCGTGACTTCTTGAGTGGTGCTGCAGGTTCCTTCGAGGGGGCCGCTCTTGGTGCCGACGACGGTGATCGGGGAGGGGTGTTGTTATTGTCGTCGTCGCTCCCAGCACCAGGATGTGGTGGAGATGGAGACCTTGATATAGATGGAAGCGACGGTCCTGGAGCAGGAGATGCCGGTCTCGAGGTATGAGGAGAAGGTCGCTGCTCGGGATCTACGGGGAGCGGTCTTGAGGTCTGAGGAGATGGCTCCGTGCGGGAAATAATGATGTAGCGTTTCTTCCATAGAATGATCCCATGAAGCGCATCTGCCAATGTCTTTTTCTCGTCGCCTCCCGGGAAGTCGAGCTCTAGACCTTCATACTGGGCATCTACTATTTGCTCCACGCAGACGCTGGCGTAGCCTGTTGGAATGTCCATGCCATGACTGCTCTGCCCTGCCAGCGTTGGTAACGCACTCCCGTACGCTACCTGTACATATAGCAGAAGTAAACAAGTTGAACTCCGATCTCGAGGCCTGGATCAATTGACAAGATTGCATAAATATTATGTATAAGTATACCTTAATAGTGAGGTTGCCGACCGGTGCGTGCAGCTCACATGAGGTCCGTTGCGTGATGGCATCCACGGGGAACCGTTGCTCCTCCACGGGTAACCTGGGCGTCTGCGCATCGGGGACCCCTGTAGAAGCACAACTGCTCCCGAGGCGTTGAGAAGGGCTGGCGGTGTGAGGATTCGGCATTGCTCCAGATTGCGCCAACTCCGCAACTGCGTCGGCCACCCGCCGATTGATTTCATCCATCATTCGTTGTTCTAGCATCTGCCGCCAGCTCTCCTCCATCTGTTCCTTTCTTCGCTTCCGGCTTCTGTAAGAGGCGCTGTCGCCTCGGAAAGCGAACTTCCACGGAACCACCCCGAACCCCCGGCAACGTCCTGGGTGCTCTGGATTACCGAGGGCCAATGTGAGCTCATCATTTTCTCGGTCCACCCTCAACCTCCCAGCCTTGGAATCTTCAATGTTCTTCATGAGATGTTCGGCCTTCTCACGTATTCTGTCATTGAAAATCAGCGTCCCATCCTCTTGGCTTAGGGAGCCTCCATGAGCGTAGTACCAGTTCTTTGATCGTTCGGGCCATTCAATAGTTGCAGGTATGATTCCCCGTTCGATCAGATCTTGTTCCATCTTTCTCCACTTGGGAATTGCTGAGCCATACCCACCTCGCCCCAAATGATGGTGGTAGCCCTTCTGACTAGCATTTGCAACGTTGGTCGTGATCTTTTTCACACCTTCTTCACTCCTCTTGTATTCAACAAATGCATCCCAGTGGTCCCTCAACTTGGGCCACGCGTTGAAGTCTGGAGTTTTGCCCTTCTTGATGTAGTGGGTGTCCAGCATCTTCTTGAATGTCTGGAATTGAGTAGCCATTTTCTTAAGTGTCCACGCTTTGACATCCTTCTCCCTATAATCTTCGGGGAATGTGAAATGCCTCTTCACGTCTTCCCACAGCATATTCTTTTCTATCTCTGGAAGGGCGTACGGATTATCGCTTCTGCCCTTCCATTCTCTGATGCTGATAGGCACGTTGTCCCGGACGATTGCCCCGATTTGACTAACGTACTTCTTTGCGACTTTCTCGGGAGCAACCGGCCTGCCCTCATCTGTAACTTCGGTGATGACAAGCCTCCCTTCCATCACCTTTGTACGACCTCGGGTCTTCTGCCCTTGTGTCGATCCGGAGGGCTAACAGTTTAAGATTCGTTAATTAGTATGTACTAGTAGCGGTGGCGTGAAACAATACAAGAATGGTTGTATATACCTCGCCGGAACCTTCCGCCACGGCAAGTTGTTGCTGCGGCTGTTGCTCTTCATTCCCATCGGCAGACATGTTGAGGAACATGTCCGCCTGGGTGCCCTCTTCATCCGTGTATGATAGTGGAACGTTGTCGCCACTACCATCACCAGCGATTATCTGCTCCATGATATACCTTGCGGTCTCATCGTCTGCCATTTCAACTATTGCTGCAAACATACATGGAATCATACATGACAGTCATAGAAATCGTCTTAATACAAATTTGTATATAATCACAGTTCGGAATCATACATGTATATAATGAAATCATAAAATAACATGAATCGTACAAAGTTCGGAATGAATCGTACAAAGTCCGGAATCTTTATACAAATTTCTATGAATTTATACAAATTTCTATGAATTTATACAAATTTCTATGAATTTCTATGAATTTCTATGAATTTCTATGAATTTATACAAATTTCTACGAATTTCTATGAATTTCTACGAATTTCTATGAATTTCTATGAATTTCTATGAATTTCTATGAATTTATACAAATTTCTACAAATTTCTATGAATTTCTACAAATTTCTACGATTTTCTATGAATTTCTACGAATTTTGACGAATTTCTACGAATTTTGACGAATTTCTACGAATTTCTACGAATTTCTACGGCGGCGATAAGGGCGGCGGAGGCGGGACGGCGGCGGTCAGGGCGGCGGAGGCGGGACGGCGGCGGTCAGGGCGGCGGAGGCGGTTCACCGGAACCACGGGCGGTGCCTAAGCTACTACGTTGTGATGGGCGGCAGGACGGCGGCGATCACGGCGGCTACTCGGCGGCGATCACGACGGCTACAAGGCGACTCTCACGGTAGCTACTCGGCGGGACGGCGGCGGGACGGTAGTTAGCAACCTAACTACAAATCTAACTTAACAAACTAACTAGAAATCTAAAAATCTAACTTAACAAAATTAGAAATCTAAAAATCTAACTTAACAAAATTACAATTCCATCTAAAAAAAAACAAAATTAAAAATTAAAAGAAAACCCAGCTCTCCCGGCGCACCGGCCGGCGCGGCAGACCTCTCGCGCGCGGGGCGGCGGCCGGGGCGGCGGGACGGCGGCGGCCGGGGCGGCCTGACGGCGGCGGCCGGGGCGGCGTGACGGCGGGACGGCGGCGGCCGGGTGGCGTGCGGGACAGCGGCGGCCGGGGCGGCGACGAGGACGAAGACGACGACGGCGGGACGACGGCGGCCGAGGCGAAGACTACGACGGCGGCCGGCGAGGGGCGACGAGGGGCGACGAGGGGCGACGAGGATGGAGCCGGCGACGAGGGGCGATGCAGCCGGCGACGAGGTGGGCCGGGCCGGGGGCGGGGCCCGTCGACGGACGAGGAGGGGATCGAGGAGGGCCGGCCGGGGGACGACGACGCGCAATGCGGGACTTCGACGGCGCAATGGGGGACGACGA
>NC_028456.1:3971323-3972986 GCF_000263155.2 Setaria italica | reverse complement strand
TCCAACCCGGGTAAAAAAGCCCGCCTTTTATCCCGGTTGCCGTTTGCAACCAGGATAAAAGGGGGGCCTTTTGTCCCGGTTGCTGTTAGCACCCGGGACAAAAGGTCTTTTTTCCTATTTTTCTTCTCCCGCCTGTTTTTTGGAAATGGATTTTATTTAACCTTTTCACTGCATTCCAGGATGAAAAACAAAACCTTCTCAGATTTTGTACATGCAAAAATATATTTAATTAACGAGTAAATTGACAATAAGTATGAAGTAATCATTATTTCTATACCAACTCATGTAGCCTGTAAAATATTTATTTTACTGCATTGCTGTGATCAATAAATTATTCAATTAAATTATTTGAATGCGCAGAAAAATCCATGTTAGTATGTGGTTAACAATGTTCATGTATATCTAAAAAATCTTCACCTAACAAATTTAATAACACATGAAATCATACATAGGGTAAATTACAAATTGTATCAATTAATACACAAAGGTCATGCACATTTAACGCATTACAATACAACGTTGTAAAATTTCTTCTTCACGAAAGTTCCTTGATCATGATCGCGGCGTAAGTACGGAGCCTCTTCTTTGGACAGCAGGATGCTTGGATCAACTTCAACGTCGAATGGAGGCATGCCATCAAACTGATCATAATCATCTGATTGGTCTGTTTTATCCTCGACTCCCACGATTTTTCTTTTACCTGGAAGAACTATGTGGCACTTTGGCTCCCATGTCTCTTCTGGATTCCTCTTGGGTTTGCTGCACATGTCCTTCACATAGAACACCTGATGCACATCATTGGCAAGTACGAATGGGTCATCACTGTATCCAGTCTTGCTCAGATCTACTATTGTCATTCCGTACTGATCTTTGGTGACGGCAGTTAGCTTCACCCAATTGCAAAGAAATAGAGGGATGTACAGCGGTCCGTATTCGAGTTCCCATATCTCCTGTATGAAACCATAATACGACTCCTTGCTATTATTTCTGTCCATGGCATCTATGCGGACACCACTATTCTGGTTCGTGCTTTTCTGGTCCTGGGCTCTCGTGTAAAATGTGTAACCATTTATCTCATAGCCTTGGAATTTGACGATTGTGGTAGCAGGTCCCCTGGCTAACCAGGCAAGCTGTGGGTGAATCTCAGAGTTACCCATAAGTTGTTGGCGCAACCAGGAGGGAAAAGTTTCCATGTGATGACGGGTAAGCCAAGCATCGAATTTGGTCGGGTTTTTGGAAGCTACCATCTGCCTGTGCTGCTCGACATACGGAGACACAAAGGATGACTGTTGTAGAACAGTGTAGTGTGCCTTGTCGAACAAATTAGTATCATTGCTCAAACTTGATTTCTTTCCAAGGGTGCCCATTCCTCAGAGCCTCCCCTTGTGGCGTGAAGTTGGAACCCCAATCGAGTCAATTGAATCAATAAAATCAACACAAAACTCGATCACCTCCTCTGTTCCATATCCCCTGGCGATGCTTCCTTCTGGACGAGCACGATTACGAACATAGTTTTTTAGGACTGCCATGAACCTCTCGAAAGGCCACATATTGTGCAGGTATACAGGTCCGAGAATACCAATCTCTTTTACTAGGTGAACCAGTAAGTGCGTCATAATATTGAAGAAGGATGGTGGAAATAACAACTCAAAACTGACAAGAC
>NC_028456.1:3940975-3965808 GCF_000263155.2 Setaria italica | reverse complement strand
TCTCTGGCTTGTTCGCTTTTGCCACTTCGAGAAAATAATGCAAGCCATCAATAAACACCTTGCTCCGCCTGTCTGCATTATACATCCAATGCCGGTCCATCTGCATCGTATTACGCACGAAAATGGATTACACTTGACAATGGATTACGCGTGAAAATCGATTAAAGATCCAAACAACATGGTACAATACAACAACATGAAGATCCAAATACACATATTTAAATTAAAGTCCCAAACACTGCATAAGTTGTTCAACTTGAAGACCGTGATCATCTCGCGAGGATGTCCTCAACTGGGCGGCACCGCACTTCGTCATTAAAGAGGTTAGATGCTACGGAAAAGGGGACACGGTCACGATGTCCGTATCCACTCTTTCTCGTAGAATCGAACCTCCTTCTTGACATACGTTGCTGCTCGGCGGAGAACATCCTCGGCGAGATGAACACGGTATGCAAGTTCAACAAGTAGCAGAAGTCATCTATGTACAAAAATTCTTTCCTTACCACTACAGAAGTTGTTGAACTTGAAGACCGTGTTCATTTCGCGAGGATGTCCTCAGCTAGGCGGCACCGCACTTCGTCATGAAAGAGGTTAGATGCTACGGAAAAGGGGACACGGTCACGATGTCCGTATCCACTCTTTCTCGTAGAATCGAACCTCCTTCTTGACATACGTTGCTACTCGGCGGAGAACATCGTCGCAGAAATGAACACGGTATGCAAGTTTAACAAGTATATGGATTTAAAAAACCATATTGAATTTGATAAGATAAACCGTCTAGACAAGGTAGCATCATTTTTAAACCACTGAAATAATGCATACTATATATGACACATCAATCTCCCTCACATTCTAGCTCAAAATACCTCTCCATTTTTCTACTTCATCATCACATTGTAGCAAATAATCTTTCCATCTCCAAAGCATAAATCAAAGCATAACACGAGGATGAAGTAGCAAACCTTCGCAGCACTTGTTGGCTGAGTCAAATTCCCACGAAAGTGAGGGAAAAAACTTCGGGCAGCACCTCCCTTGCTTGGGCACCACCGGAGAGTAGGTGAAGCTCAGCTCTCTATCAATGTGCTGGACTGCTCGGGCTGGAGGAAGAAGAAAGTCTCTGTCTCGGGATATAGTGGGGGATGAGTTTTAATCCCGGTTAAAAACTCCAACCGAGACAAAAGGAAACACCTTTTGTCCCGGTTGGAAAGTTAGTCCCGGTTGGAGGATCCAACCGGGATAAAAGGGTCCCGCCACCGACGCCCCCCCGCTAGCCGTTGCAACCGGGACTAAAGGGGGGCCTTTAGTCCCGGTTGCAATTACCAACCGGGACTAATGCTCCCCTCCAAATTCCCGCACCCCGGCGCACCCCCTTTTGTCCCGGGCCACTTTTAAACCGGGATAAAAGGGGGTGGATCGAAAGTCAGTTCTCTACTAGTGTTAGTATTGTTAGAAATTGGCCCTCCGCAGCAACGAGCCGCCTCCTAATTTCCACCAACAGAAGATCTACCGAGATGAATTTGCACGATCACAGACGACAATGAAGATACGATCTTTGTTGATGAGGTTCGTAGCCTACATCCCTGGGGTATGATTATGGGTGCTCCTCGATCCCCAGTACCGCAACACCGGTCATTGTGGGGTCCGGCATCGTGTCGTCTCCCCCTGCAAGCTTGTTGCTATGCCGTCATGGTTACAACAGCAGCCCTCCTCTCAAATTTACGAGGACGCTCGGGTTACAGAGTATGACACTAATTCTACCCTATACTGCTAAATACAAGTCAAGTTTCATCGTAACCGGACTCGTACAAATATTCTACACAATATCTAACAAGTGCTCTGACATGATTATATGTACTATTTAAATTTAGGAGATGATTTGTTGTGACCAAATGCTGATCGTGTGGTTCCTCTCTAGTAGATTTAGATTCTAAGTTTTCTTTTTTCCCCTGGGTCCATCCTTTAACGATGCACATGCTTTTGCATACTGGATTCGTGAATTATGATGGCGTGAACGTGCCAAGGCCTTTTAGCATGGCCGCATATATAATGGCGTGTGTCACACACAGTAAGGTAAACTTCGCCTGTATAATATAGCATGTACCCAGTTTAGTAGTCAGCATTTCTGTAATCAGAAGTGTTATACATATCCAGCTACATACCACAATCGACTCTCAGGAATCAAACTGCTACTCGGTCGCTATTAGTACTACGTACTTCGACTAACTAATTATATATGGTGTGTATATGTAGATCGGGCTAATTAATTGATACAGTAATAACTACTTACTACGTATATTTATGGGGTCGAGAGTGACGTCAACTGATAAATCGTGTCATGCAGCTTGGTTGTGTGTACGGAGTCGAGGAGGCGGTTGAAAGCATAATCCCTTTGTTGGAGGATACCGGAACAACTGCACACAAGGCCATCTACTTTGACGGATGGGATGGACTGGCTGCTTCTGCTGTGCTCAGAGCTATAGCAGAGGACCCTCCACCATCTCTGAAGAAGAAATTTGACAAGATCCTCCACATTGATTGCTCGATGTGGAAGAGCCGAAGGGCACTCCAGAGGGCGATCGCTGATGAACTCAACCTTACTCAGAGGGTAATGGCTTTGGACGGGCAAGATGTGGAGGATGATTTCAGCGGGGTAGATGAAGGCTCTAGAGCTGAGATGGCGGATGTCACGAGAGAGATCTATCAAACCATTAGGGACCTTACTTGTTTGGTGATCTTTCACAATGGAAGTGACAGCACAGTTGACTTCTCAAATTTTGGCTTCCCTCTATTCGACTGGTTTTGTCCTTGCATAGTATTGTGGACCTTCAGAGGAAGGCTTCGGCTCAACCCGGAAGTAAAAGACAAGGTGGACAGTTCACATTTGTATATTTATCGGCCTATTACCTGGTGGTTCAACGATAACGATGCTAAACTAATATTGGATGAGGCTACAGAAATTGTCAAGTCCATACAACATAAGCAGAGCATCACCCCAACAATAGCTGCCAAGTGTATCTCCTACATATTGTGGTTGAATAATGAAAAGGTTGGTGGTACCATGGACTACGATTGGACTACCCACGCTTCCAACTATTGGGTTTGTGATGGAATTATCGAAGAAGGTCAGTCTGATGACTCCTGGGAGCTCTCTACCGCTCTCCATCAACAGATACGATTAGAGGACTGCTCATATCGAACAGTCAACTTCCGTGGTTATGAACACAAGGGACATTGGAAGTCTGTCATCTATCCATCTAACATTGAAGAAGGGACATCATCCTATTTCCTTAGTGCCAAAAACGAATTATCATTGCCACCTAAAATGTTTCAACAGTCATATAGACTTCGTGTACTGAAACTGTCTGGATGCAATTTCAGCTTTTATTCCCCTCCATTCTGTTGTTGCCATAGCCTAAGATTCCTTGGATTAGACAAATGCAAAGATCAACCGCAGGAAGAAGAGGACAGGCAAAGGAGACCAACAACTAAATATCTCCATAGCCTATGGGTGCTAGATGTTAGGAACATGGATTGGGAATTGGATCTATTGCAAGATTCGATAGAGCAGATGGCTGTAAACATCAGAGAGATTCATGTAAAGAATGGAAGGATTTGGCGCAGCAACCTTGCATGGGGACAACTGCAGAACCTTCGCAAGCTTCGAGTAATCAAGCCTACAAGCTCTTGGGAGACAGGTTTAGAAAATGAATTTATGGGTATGTTGAAGCTGGAAATCCTTGACCTATCTGGAAACAATGCCATCCAAGTTTTGCCGAGCTTGTGTGGGGCAACTGGATTGAAAACTCTCATCCTGGATGGTTGTGCTGAGTTGGATCATATTGGTCCAGGACTACCTCCATCACTTGAGTCATTCAGTTTCGATGCCAGAGCAGGGGATGATGGTAACAAGACAGCTAAAATATCACGTATCACCTTGGCTGGTTGTCCAAAACTGGTCGAGTTCAG
Source organism: Setaria italica (assembly GCF_000263155.2). Taxonomy (NCBI): domain Eukaryota; kingdom Viridiplantae; phylum Streptophyta; class Magnoliopsida; order Poales; family Poaceae; genus Setaria; species Setaria italica. The sequence continues at coordinate 3,961,842 of NC_028456.1, read as the reverse complement.
ATTGCTTGGATCCCTTTCAAAGCTTGAGGAGCTAGACCTCTCTGGCACACCGGTGAAAATTCTAGACCTGAAAAAGGAGATCCAAGTTCAAAATCTTCAACGAATCTTCCTGATAGGATGCAAGCAGCTCCGTTCAATTATTTGGCCAGAAAAAAGGATGGAACAACTGAGGTTAGTATGCATTGATACGCGACAGGAATTAGTGTTGACGGAAACATCACGTGATTCTCTTGTCTGCCGAGAGCAGGAAAAGTATTGCCATGCACGTGTTTCTGTCACAGATATGAGGTTCTTTCAGTCGTTGGTGGCAACAGATGGTGAAGTGTTTCCCTGTATCACTACCCCGTTTAAGCTGAATCTCAACCTGTCGTGCACTAGCAATGATGATGGAAATAACTGCATTTTTATTAGCAGGACTAAAAAACTTGTTCGGTCGTCAAATCTACACAAGCCATTAATCTCCATGGCATGCCGCATCTACAATGACATCAGCATTGAAGAGATAGCTGATGGTAGTAGTGCGCTGCAGTTTGAGCCACAAGACCTCCATGTTGAGATCGGTCAGGGGGCAATCAACACTGAAGTGCTCAATCCACGAGGAGTCAGGGCTATAAGGTTTATGATGGACAGGGTCATGTCGTTGCACGTGCACGACAGTTGTTCCATCACCACTATCATCCCTAAGCACATTGCATCAGCAACTGGCCAGGAAATTAATTACCGTGCTCTTAAGTGGTGCCGTGTGGAGAAATGCCCAAAGTTGGAAATTGTCTTCCATACTAACTATGATGGCGATCGTTACTATTGGTTTCAGCAACTGGAGACCTTTTGGGCAGCTGATCTCTTGATAGCCCGTTCGATCTGGAGCAGAGGAAGGCCATTTGGTAGGGTGGACTTTGAATCCTTTTCAAGACTGCGGGCCATACATCTGCACATGTGCCCCAGGCTCCAATTTGTCCTCCCGTTGTCATGGGGACATACCTTGTCCAGCCTGGAGACCATCCACATAGTCTGCTGCAGTGACCTCAAACAGGTCTTCCCAGTGGAGTCTGGCTTTTTGAAGCGAGTTGCTACCATGCATCCAAACGGCATGCTGGAATTCCCAAAGCTCAAGCACTTGTACCTGCACGATCTCTCCTGCCTGCAACAGATATGCGAGGCAAAAATATTTGCTCCTGAGCTGGAGACTGTCCGCATCAGGGACTGCTGGGACTTGAGGCGCCTCCCGCCCACTGACCGCCATCGTCGAGACGGACGTCTTGTTGCTGTGGATTGTGAGAAGGACTGGTGGGACAACCTGGAGTGGGATGGGATGGACGTCGGCCATGACCCCTCCCTCTTTGCACCGCGCCACTCGGCGTACTACAAGAAGCGATTGCTGAGAACCACGGTTCTCCGGTGAACCGGCCTCCCATACTTTGTTGCAGGTACATGCACATAAATTATTTCCTGTTCTTTGTTATTTTTCTCTCCTTAGTTTCATTCCATGTTCTATTGGTGACTTTGTTTTCAACTCGTCCATAGATTTCGTGGGTGATGGAGGAGAGACGACAGTGGCTATTTTTGCTTTTCTATCGTGTGCTTACCTCTCCGCGAGGGTCCAACTGTTTGCTTAGCTAAGTCTTCGATGTGTTTCCTCAAGAATAAACAATTGGCATCCGATGCTGCCGGTATCTGCCAAATTCAGTGTGTTAATATGCTTTTTTTCTATGTTGATTTGTATGCGTCTCTAACAAACGTACCATATGTGTTTGATCTTGCTTTGCTATGTGTGCGCGCTTTGAAATAAGAGGGTCTGATGGAGCTGTGTTGTTTTGTGTGTCTATCAGTCCCCTGGAACCCTATGGTGTGACAATGTTGATTTCGAGAAACATTCTTGAAACAAATTTGTAATCAATGAAGCTGGTTGCATATTGTTGGGTGATTAATTATTTTATCTTGTTTCAATAAGGGCAATCTCAATGCACAGTTTCATTGGATGTCTTGGGGATGAAACTCACCTCTCATCTTATAAAACTCCCCTCGTCATGACCTTGCCAAGTTAGCAATTTTGCTGATGTGGCAACCAAATTTAATGTTCATGAAACTCATATGAAACTTCCATTGAAAGTGATCTAAGGTATGTGTTCACACGCCACAACTAGAGAACATTCTTACTACGATTACGAGGACAAAATTGATCTGTCTATTTTCGTGGTGAGTTATACGTCTTGCCATCTAATTTTTATGGCGTTGACGTTGCAGACTTTGGGTGACGGCGAAATCTATACAGTTCCTACTTCCTTCCTGCTGAATAAGTAATTCTTGAGTAATAAATTTTTTACAGAATAGAGGTGGTCTGGTCATGGCGTGACTAAGCAGAAGCAGGAGCAGAGCGTTCGACGCATGCAGGAGATACGAGAGAAAACAATGAAGGGCACATTAACAATGTTTTTTCTGTTTTGTTTTTCTGACAGCACGCTAACAAGTTACTTTAGTTACCTGGATGACAGATCTTTCCATCTCTTTATTTTTTGTTTTAAAAAAAGGTTCCTTCCATATGATTATTTCAAACAAAAGTTCATTCCATGTGACTAGTTTTTTGAAAAGAAAAGTTCCTTGCGTCTTTGTTCTTTAGCTGCAGCCGGAAGAAAAGAGCAAAGAGCAATTTCATATGTTATTTTATAAAGCCTCGACAAGAACTGTTACCTCAAGCTCACTTCACTACCAATGGACCCAAGAGCTCATTGGAAAACCTCAACTAACTTGCTTTGAGGGTTAATTTTCTGCAGTTATGCCTTAATTTCCTCTGGGGAAAAGATGTCTGAACACAATGCGCTTAGAAGGTGGGAATTTTATGTCGTTCTTATAGTGACAAGTGGCATCCATGTTGCAGTTTGCATTTCCAGCAGTTAATCTTCGTGTCGATCGTTCACAGAAGAGTGGTAATCTGGTCATGTCGTGCTTAGACAGGAGCAGAGCAGAGTAGTGGGCCTATTCGCTTCAGCTTATTCAGTCGGCTTATCAGCCACCAAACAGTGTTTTCCGCTCGCAACAAATCAGCCGTTTCAGCTTTTCATCCGGCTTATAAGCTGAAGCGAACAGGCCCAGTGTTCATGCAGGCATTAGATGAGGGGGAAAAAAGCAGAATGTGACCGATACATGAAGCCTGAATAAAGAGAGTTATTCAAAATAAAAAGCTTCTTCAAATTAAAGATAATTTTCTTACCTAGAGGTCAGTTCTTTCCATGTTTAAAGCGAAAAGGTTCCTTGCATGTCAATACTTCAAACAAAATTCATTCCATATGACTATGTTTTTACTAAAGAAAATTTCCTTCCATCTTTATTCTTTAGCTCATGCTCCAAGCAAAGAGTAAATAGCAAGAATATATTATTTTTCTGAAAGCCACGGAAATAGCTATTATCTGCATCTCTCAATTCACTAGTAATGGATCGAAGAGCTCATTGCAGGATCTGCATTTCTCCCTTGCAACACTACATTTTCTCTTAGAATATTAATACATATTCCCTTTTCTAAAAAAATACTACATTTTCTCTTGGAGGAAGTTTCTGAATTCTTGTAAGGATCGGTAGCCAATAAGGGCGGTTGAATTGGGATTTTTTCAAATTTCAAGATCAATAAAAGTAAATCTTAGTCTAGATTTTTAGTGTTGCCCAATCTATAAGGTTCAAATCTAGAAACTAAGCACACTAGCAAACAAAGGACCTAGCAAGGAGAGCACACTAACATGATCATCATTTTCTTAGGAAAGATATGAACAAAGAAAACACAACTTGATCAAGAGCAAAAAGACAAGTAAATTGTAGAAAGTAAATGCTCAAAAGAAGTGCTGAAATGTAAAGAGTGAGGACACAAGACAATCAGATTTTTTCCCGTGGTATCGAGGAGTTGACGCTCCCCCTAATCCACGTTGGAGCACCCACTAAGGGTTTTGCTCCCTCAAGTCACAAAAACAAGAGTGCTTCACTAAGAAAGCTCATTCTCAATCTCCGAAACGGTGAGCTTCACACCATGTACAAGATCTTCTTAGGGCTCCCACAATCTCCAAGAACTCACCAAGAACCTCCGGGTCATCAAGACCGTCTAGGTGACGTCAACCCCCAAGAGTAACAAGCTTCAATGACTTCACTTGATCAGCACTTAGCTAAACCATGAATAGATGCACACTTGCTACCCTCCAACACTAAGAGGAGTCCTTAATCTTGAGATTTTGTAAATCACAAATCACTTTTCGGCTCTAGCACACTCTCAACTGTACATGGGCTGCTTGAAGTCTTCACGGTGTCAAGAGCAGCTCAAATGACTCGGGAGGGGTACATATAGGCTAGGCATCCGCAGCTAGCCGTCAAAAAACTGCTTGCAGAAAAGCACACCATTGGATGTTCCGATGGTCTCCATCCCCCAAGGCGTCGGAACATCCGATCACTCACATCTCCAAAATATGACCATTACAATAGTGAAAAGTTGCTCCAGTGAATGCTCCGATGGTCCCTTGAGTAGTGTCGGATCATTCGGTGCTGAAGGGGTTCTAGCCAAAACCTCTTTAGAAGTTTTCAAAGAAAATATGCTTGCTCCGAAACATTGATCTGATGGTCACATGACAGGCGTTGGAACATCCGGTGCTGAAGGTATTTTTGTCAAAACCTCTTTGGAAATTTGTACAGAAAACATGCTTGCTCCGACGGTCTTCTTGACATAGCATCGGAACATCTGGTGCTACGCAATATTCGTCCGATGCTCTACCATCGGAACAACTGAGTTTGACCTTTATTTTTCACCTTTGAAAAATTGCTCCAATTCATCTAAAAATCAGGACGTCAAAACATCCGACGGTCCCCTTTTCATATTCAGTCATCCAATGCAATCACTTTTAAGTTTTCCATCGATTTCTTCACTTCTTGAATACTTCCTTGAGTTCATTGAGCTACCAAGTGCTAGAGAATTCTGAGTGTGCATCATTTTCATGGTTAGTTTCACAAGATCAAGCTACTAACATTAAAACCCCTCTTAATAGTACGGTCCAAGAGCTACAAACTAGCAAAGCCTATACTACACTAAGTGTCTCATCTCCTTGTGACTCTTAGTCATAGAAAGGTCCTTAGCCTTGTCGCATTAGCCTTTAGCCCGCTTGATAATTCAAATTGAGGGGCCACTTTCCATTTAACTCATGACATGATAACCAATATTGATTTGCTTCAAAACACACGGGTTAGTCACAAGTAGTTGGTTGTCATTTATCACCAAAACACACCCTTATCAAAGGTGCAAAAGGGCCTAGATGATGCCTAGGTGCTTCAATCTCTCCCTTTTTGGTGATAGGTGACAACACAACAAGTAGAGATATAGAATTTGAATCTAAAGCACATTTCAACAAAATTAATGCATGACAAGATATAGAGAAGGTAAACAAGCACACAAGAATTAACTGAAAGTAAACCACACACATGAGTAGACATGTCAACACACCAACAAGCACAAGATCAAAATAACATGTCTAGACATGAAGATCCACAAAAGAAACAACACACTCCCTCTAAGCTCCTCCTATCTCTACTCCTCCTTTCTATCTCCCCCTTTGGCAATGATGCACCAAAAAGGTAGACCTAAAATCTCTAGTCCTGCTGGGGTGGAGAAGATGGTGAAGAGTTCGCAGGTGCTCCAGAGGGCTGCATCATGTAGCCCGAGATGTCGGCATCATCGTTGTTGGAGCTCGAGACCGAAGCTGTAAGAGAACCCTCGGGATGAACGGGGTCAGCTGGAGTGGAAGAAGTAGGAGCTGAAGTAGCGACAACTGTGGTGACAGGTTAGAAGAAGTAGAAACTGTGGTGTCACCCCGAGAAACTGTCACCTCAACCTCTGAAGCCATCTCTATATCAACCTGCTGAGTGATAGCGCGATCGGTCACGTCAACCCCCTCGGACCAAGGTGTCACAAAGGACGAAAGAGGAGAACTAGACCTTGGACCGGTGAGAAAAGGCTGCGGTGTCTGTTTAAAGGTGAGTGGTGCTGTTGAGAATGGAGCAGGCACTTGAGTCGACTGAAGCTGACAGGAGAACTGACCCTGCCAAAGTTGCTCAAGGAAGGACTGCTGTTGCTGGTCATGCTATGCCTTCGACTGTGGAAGTTAGAACATCCCTGTCTGAAGAAGTGGCAAGACTGGGAAGGTAGCCAAGAGTGTCTACACAAATCCACCAATCAATGGAGAAGGAGCCATAGGGTCATGCTAGAGCTGCTGAGAAGTAGGAACTGGAGGAGCCTCAAGTCTTGTGTGATGGTACAACTATCCCAAGCAGCTAGAAAAGAAAGTGAACATCTATGAGTTAATCACCTGTTGCTGAAGGAGCTGCTACTGAATGGCCTCAAGTGTTACCTGCTGGGTCTCCTGCTAGCAAGCTACCTATGCCTACATCTGCTGTTACGTCTCCTCACTAGCTTGCTGCCCCTGAGCTAAAAACTGAAGTATAGCGGTGAGAGTATCAGGCTAAGTGACCTGTGCTGCTGTGACTGTAGGAACTACCGGTGTTGGCACACGCTATCCTGGAAGAGAGATCCCTGCCTCATCGTCGTGAGCATGATGGATTAGGCCTGTAGTCCTCATCCTCGTCGGATTCCTTTGAGTCAATGGCAAGGTAAGCTGATATAGGTGCCTCTGCTGCAGCAAGTGACTCGTCCTCTCGAGCGGCCTCATCCAAAGCACCCTCAACAACAGTTCGCTCCTCAAGCTGTGTCTGTGCCCTTCGGATCCCCTGTGCACCACTCCTAGCATTATTTGGCATTGAAGGTTGATAGAACTTGAAGCACGTCTTGGAGTTCTCCAACTCTGGCATACGCCTCCTAGCTGAAAGACAGGCCAAGAACCAGCTGATCCAATGGGCATATGGCTACTGGTGGTTCATGCCCATGCCATCCATAATAGCATCCTCGATCTTACACAAGAGCATATCAATGATATCAAAGGGCTGCTGAGTCATAATGTGAAGAAGCAACCACTGTTGCAGGCCTGTTGATCAACTATGCATTCCCCACTTTGGAAAGAAGTGACTTCTTGTGGGCATTGTGAACAACGTACGCCTCAGGAGTCAAGCAGTCAGGAGTGCGTGGGGTGCCTAGCAGGAATGACTGAACGAAGAGCGACCTGATCTGATCATATGCTGAAACAACCGGGTCGTGAGCATGGCGAGAAGGCTTTATCCCTAGGTAGCAAAGTCTATGAAGAGACACGTCTGCCTGAGGAATCCCAAGAAACTTAGCCAAGGCGGTCCTCGACAGGTGAAACTGCTCTCCCATGAATATGAATCTGATGGTGAGTCTATCTGCATCGATGTAAACTGAAGCATAGAAGACTCTGACCCATTCGGCTATATAGCAAGATCACTCACTGAGCAGAGTTGGAAGACTGGGGATGTACTCAAAGTATGGAAGAATGGGAATACCACCCTCGGTCGTCTAGAATGTTGTCCATTGAAGCATCTTGTGGATGCTCAACTGAGAGACACCCTGAGTGTAGGAAGCGTGAAAACTCTCCTGTAGCAAAGTCCAGAAGTAGGGATCCACATTATGAGCCCACCTATGTGGAAACCACTCTGGAAGCCCAACACTCCTCAACTTCTTTACCTTAGTGTGGCGGAACCACCTCAGATTAGCTTGATTAAGCAGAGTTAAGCCGCCTAACATGCGACACTCCTACCTAACTCGAGCTAACACGAAGCGCCGTCGGATTTCATCCGATTTAACCACTTTAACAGGATCGAGTTCAGCAAACCCACACAAGGTGAGCGGTTATAGAGAATACAACAAGTCCACCGAGTTAAACAAGTTTTACCCATTTAGTTCGGTCATAAAATCCAACATCAGAGTTTTACAAGATTTCAAGAACAACAGAGAAAAACTAGCGGAAGACTTCGTCGGGGTCGGATGTTCGGGCGAGGCCAGCCAGAACATCACTGAGTCCTCTCCTCGCCGTCCGAGGAGGGGTCCCACTCGACCGTCTAGCCTGGCGGGAGCTGGGGCGGCCAAGCACCAACTAGAGAGGGGTCGGGCGCAGCAACTTCACCTGAAAAACAGAAGCCACAACAAGGCTGAGCTACTAAGCTCAACAAGACTTACCCGATAGGAGTAAGGACTACTCCTCCTTCTAGACATGCAAGGCTTCTTGGCTGAGGGGTTTGTTTGCCAAAAGCACTAAGTAACCCTATTTCAATTTTTAGCTCAGGTTCTATGTTTATTTACCATTCTAGGTTTTGCAACCTATTCTAAGCAGTCATAGAGCCACACAAGGTATGAATATATATATCACAAAAACCATGTCATCATCAAATTCCTCATTTACTCAGGGTGACATAGCGATCAAGCAATCTCAAACTGTGAGAGGCAGACGAATCGATTCGAGTTCTTTAACCATGCATGGTGAACCTAGCCTCACGACATCCACGCACCCGGAGGTCGCTTCCTGTGTCGGCCTTCCCCATCAATCCCCTAACCCGTGTCGGGCCCATTTCCTTTGGTGCAAGGTTCCACAGACCCGGCCTCTGCCGTCCTGTGACCACACATTGCCACCACGTGCGACAACCAGCAGGGGAAACTCCGTTCCAAGAATAATGGGGCGACCGCTCACGTCTAGGTTCAATCCGGTACTAGGCTTCCTCATCCCATACTAAGTATGAGGCTAGTACTTTCAAACACTTGATCACGAACACCACCACTGTCGGGCCTTAGCAAGATTTTCATAGACAGACGGGGCGACCATTCGACCACCAAAGAGTTACCCAAAACCCTGCCCCGTCCATCGTCCTTATAGTTATAACAGGAGAGTAACATGCAACTCCTATACTCGCGAGTGACAGGAAATCACTCGGCTTTTACCGTTTTCCTGGTTAAGCAATGCAGCTACTCGGTCCAACAGCTAGTGCTCAGATCACTGGGATAACTATGTTATGCATCTAGGGTTTCACACAACTCCTATACGTAAAATGCACAAGCATGATACAGAAGGCATGCGCAAGTCTGATAAAACACATAGGACTTTCATGCAACCGGGGCTTGCCTTCAAGCAAGGAGGACGGGAACTGCTCGGCTTCGGGGGCAACTTTGGCTTCGGAGGGCAGGAGCTCGGCTACAGCTTCTTCTTCTGGCGTCGGGTGAAGCTCGTAGAAACCGTCGGCGAGGTGCAGCTCTACACGAATGCAATGCAAGGGTTAGCTTAGACGGTTAGTTCAACAGCAACACTTGCTCACCTGAGCCCAGAAACTCGCGACAAAGAGCTAGAGGTTATGGTGGTTCGAGAGCTGATGATGATCAAAAGGTAAGGGTAGGTAAGGAACTAGTGGTCTGATCCTTGAACTAGAGGATGTGATAAACTAGGGGTCCTTAGACGCAAGCGCTGAAGGGTTCCCAAGTTTTACACATACACCCTCGAGTTGAAGAAAAGATTACAGCCAAGCCCTCGGGCGAGGCGGATAAGGGTCGGCAGAACAGATAGGGTCGGACGAGACGGAACTGGGGTCGGGCGGATAGGAGGGGTCGGGCGAGACGGACTGGGGTCGGCAACTCACCTTCTTCCTGAAAGGAAAGCTTGGGGTCGGGAAGAAGCGAACTTGGGCGGAGGGACTAAAGCTTCGAGCAAGGGCTAAAACTAGCAATGCTCCGGCGGCGGTGCTGCTTCTTGTGGATCATAAGAGAGCTTGGACGCAGCACGGAGAAGCAAGCTGCTGGGTGTCTTGGAGGAACTGAGAGGGAACTGGGAGAAGAACTCCTCAAGAACTGGGTGGATGGCGCTAGGAGCTTGAGCAGGGAGCTAGAGAAGGCTAAGGGCAACAAGAGCGGAGGGAACTCCGGCGACGGGGGCATTCCTTTTATAGCTGCTGGAGCAGAGGAATAGAAACGGCGCGGAGAGAGAGAAGGGGAGCGGCGCGAAGGCCGGGGAGAAGCAATGGAGTGCTCTGCCGGGGTGGCGATTGAGCAAAGAGGGCGGTGGTGCAGAACTCCGGGGGTGACGCAAGTGATCATTGCGTTCTGCCGTCAGGGCGGCGTAGGGGCGGGTAGACTGGTGGTTGAGCTTTGGCGGCAAGCGGGCGTCGTCGTGCGGAAGAGGTGATAGAAGCGACTGGTTTAACGGCGCTAGAATCGAGGGCGCACAGGTGAGAAGACAGGCGGACGCGGGCGCGGGGGAGAGCGCGAAACAACAGATTGTCGGGCGGCGTCTGACAGAGCGGGGAAAGGAACTGTCGCGGCCGTGGTCGGGGTTGGCGGTGGGGGAATCGTCGTGTAGCGGTGACCGGGCGGCGCAACTGTGGCTGAAGGGACGGAAAAGATAGGCGACATCGGGCTCTGGGGCCGGGATCTGGTGGCGTGATGATGGGCACGGGAGACGAGGTTCTGCAGAAAGGGGTGCAGAGGGCTTCCGCTGCTATTGGGGAAACGGGGCGCGGGAACCCACTCTGTGGCTTGCCAGAGACAAAACTGAGCGATGGCGTCGGAGAAGACGAGCCACACGGCAGGAAAACTCTGGGGGCGGCCATGCAACTCGAGTGCGGCGGTCGCGGGGGATCTGGAAAAGATCTCGCGGGTCCACTTGTGGATAGATCTGACGGGTGAGAAAGATCAGCAGGATCCGTCGGTGGGCTGAGCTCGCCGGGGTCGGGAGAGGAACGAAGCGGAAAGGGGTCGGATCTCAGGGGTCGGGACCGGCGGAAAAACTGAACACTTAGGTGCGATCAAGCAAAACAGCTGACTACGGTTAAGGGCTGAGATCAAGACTAACTGGAAGGCTTAGGGGTCGGTCGTTACACTTAGGCCCTGACAAATTCCTCAAATTTCTAAGGAAAGCATCAAACACCTTTGCACGGGTGTGGCGGAACCGCCCAACTTAAGCTGATTTAAGTGTGCCTAATCGCCGTGGAACCGGCAATTATCCGAAACGTACTTAAAACAGCATAAGTCCGGTAGTCCGTCGAGTGTCCCTGGGACTCCTCGAAGAATCCACGGCGAGTCTCATCACCATACATCAGGATAATATCCGCGATGGGATAATATCAACAAACATTACATTTTTTACATACATAATTAAGAGGTACGAGTTATTACAAGACTTAAGTTGAGACAAACTTAGTGATGTAGAGTTAGACAAGCTCTAAGATTAAACATAAACAGTTCAGGAGAAGGTGAGGTGATAAACGGTTTTCTAGAGTATTGAGAGACTCAGTTCAACACTCTAGATCTTCGGGGTCTCCTCCTCGGTAGCTTTCTGCGGAGCTTCTGAAAGATAACCACAAGGGGAAAACCCTGAGTACGGGGTACTCAGCAAGTCTTACCCGACTAACCAATATAATAGTTTTTCTTTGGAATGCATGTTAGCCTTTAGGTGTGCTTGGTGGACACCATTTTGCCGAAAAAGCTTACTACGAGTGAGGCCTTAGTTTTATCTTTTATTTTAGTTAAGTCATTACCTAACCATTCTAGGTGATAACATGAGTAAAACAATCATAGCTGTTAAATCATACAGTACTTGGCAACAGAAGATTTTATATTGCATGAGTTCATACTACGAAGCTTAACAGCGATCAAGTGCATTCATAACCGAGAATTGCGGCGATCCGGATCCATTTACATTCTGCAGGAGAATACCCTGATCACCAGCATTATACGACTGTCCAGGTCGTACTAACAACCTCTCGATTAGCAAAGTCAATGATTAGGAATACAACTACCCGGACCCAGGGATGCACCCCCACATGGGACCCCACGTCTGGCCTGATCTCCATGTGAGTTTCAGGCTACACCCCTGCCAATCTCCAGCACATCAAATGCGGGTACGAAGTATTCCTGATCATAGAATTTACTAATCTACTGGGCTTTACTGGTCCCATACCCAGTAAGTGATCAGAGGTTATCACTTGATCAATGGTTAAGACACGGATCGGTCCTTAACCAGATTAATCTAACAGACAGATCTACATCTCTAGCTTCTGTCTGGTTCCATATTCCGAACTATCATTCATAAGCAACCTGTATGACTTAAGAGTTTTCCTTAAGGTTGGTAAACGAAGCATGTAAGCAAGTAAGCATTTCTAGACTTGGGTAGTTTCTAAGATTTGAACAAGTGGCAAAGATGTCCTTAAATCAAGGCATGATCATACACAAGAATAGGTTTCATCCAACTCCTAGACTTAGTGCATGCAATAAACAAATAACCTATAACTAGTCACATAAAATAACGATTCTAAAATAGATAGGTTTAAATGCACCGGGGCTTCCCTTGATCGTTAAAAAGATTAGTAGACGCCGACGGATTCGCTTCACAGGAGACAAATTCAAACACTTCATCGGACTCCAAAGGTCCTTCTGAAAATTCCCAGTATTCCTCTTCTGGTGCTTCTGGATCTACGACATAATATATGCAGGGGTTAGGGATGCAAACTTTTTAAACAACAGACTATACAACTTTCCTTCATGATAAGGTTGCAAGCCAACAAGGACTATACGACTTATCATGATAAAGTTGCAAGCCAACACACAAAAATCTAAAAAGATTAACCTATGTTTTTATTTTTCTTATTTAACCCTTCCTATAGTTTTTCTTTTAATTTTTTGGAAAAGGTGGTAAATAATTTCTAACTTGAAAATCTAATCTCCTATGGTTTAAGAATTATTTGTGATTAATAAAGTATTATTCATATTTATACATTTTATAAATATTAAGTATTTATTTAACTACCTTAAAACGAAGGTATTAAATAAATACCCAAATTTTTATTATTTTCCTAGGGTGTAAAAATTTTAATGCATAAAGGAAAATAAAACAAGCCTAACAAAATTGGTTTCACTAATTTTGGACACTCCTACAAATTTCTATGATTAAAATGGTGTAAAACAAATTTAAACGGATTAAATACTAAAGGAAATCTAAATTTTCCCGAAAATTGCCCGGAAAACTTTTCTTACTCACCCACGCTCTACCCTCTCTCACGAAACACTGGGCCCCACGGCGCGGACCCCACCTTCCTATTCCTTTCTACCCGCCGGCCCTATTCCTCCCCTAACGGGCTTCGCGGGCCGATTTCCCCTTTCTTTTTCACTTCGCAACCCAAAAGCGGCCCACTGGCCTGCTCTTTCTTTTTCTTCTTTTCCCGCGGGGCCGGCCTGTTACTGCTCTGGGCCTCCGGCCTCCTTTTCTTTTTCCCGGCTGACTCGCGCGCTAACTTCCTGGGCCTCCGCGACGCGCCGGCCCTTTTTCTTTTACGATCGCCCGCGCGCGCGCGTCACTGGGCCTCACGACCACGGCCCAGCAACCGGCTGCACCGCTTCGGCCTCCTTCCCTACCCCCTTCTCTCTGTCGCGCGGGCCCGAGCGCCTGGCTCCTTCTTCTTCCTCCCGCCAAAAGCGTCCGCGATAGGGGGCGGTGCGGCTCGCCGCCGGCGCCCTCCCGGCGGCGGGACCAGGCGACAACACCAACCTGAGACCTATACAACCTCGTGCGTGGCAACAGCTTCCCCGGAGATGGCCGGAGCCATCCTCTCCACGGCGACGGGCGGCAACACCCATGGCCGGTGGTGACTACTCACGACAACGGCATAACTTACTCAAACATCTACCCCGACACCATCCTAGGACCCTAAGGACTCGACTACGACTACTCAAGAAGGAAGAGAGACAGCGCGAGGGGGTTCTCACCGTGAGCGGACGGTGCGACGGCGGCGGACAGAAGCGGCGGCGGTTCAAGGTGTAACGGCGAAGAAGCTGGGCAACAAGTTGGTAGGGCTACTGGTGGGGTGTAGGCGGAGGTGTGGACGGAAGGAATCGACGGGAGCTGCGGTGTGGCGGCGGAATTTTGCTCGGCGGCGGTGCTTGACAGAAGAGGCGCTGGCGGCGGTAAAAAGAGCGGCGATGAAAACGGCGGCGCGGGAGCGGTAGATATTCAAGCGTTCACCATGCGCATGGGCGACACCGTGGCCTACCCGTAGGCTTATGTGGTGAGGAGGTGGCCTAGCTAGCTGCGCTGGCGGACGACCGACGACGGCGGCAGCGACACGTCTGGAGGCTCTGTCACCGCTCGTCCCGCCCGTGATCTTCAGAGCCAAGTCGTGGTCGATCTCCAATCCGACGGCCTCCCATGCTTTAACAGAACTTGGAGATAAACTCAAGCTTGCCATCTTTTATTTTGGCGTCGGTTTGAGATAAACACCGAATTTGATGGAATTTGGATTTGTTTTCTCAAGTTCTTCTGAATTGCAACTGAAACCTCCATTCAGTTTCGTCAGTCGTTGTCAGTGTCATGGAGCTCCCTTAATGACTTGATTTCATGATCAAATTCTTTTGCCCTCAGTCCAACTTCACCTCAAACATGCTCTACATTGTCCCATTGTTCCATTTTACTCATGAACGAGTACCTCTTTTGATTTAAATGGCTCTGAATTCAAGCTCCAAGTTATTGCCTTGCTGCTGTCCGGACTTAGAAAAATTCAGAGTTTTCAGTTACTTGTGATTTTGTGCTGACTTTGAGCTTGAATTTGACTCCCTTCCTTTTACTGTTCCTGGCCAACAACACATGATTATTGTAGTCCAAAGTCTATATTTCAACATGGTGTAGTTGTTCTGGTGTACTTAGTTGCCAAATTCCCCGGAAATGAATTTTGAAAACAGACTCGGTGGCTGTTGCTGTTGTCGGACGGTGAACAGTAAACAGCAATCCCTCTTTTTCTTTTTCTTTCTTCAATTCTTTTGTGACAATTGGCACTAATCTGGTTCCAACTTCTTGATCCCTTAATTCTAAATACTCTTACACTTGTGTTCCACATATTTGACAAATTTTTCTGAATTTCAAATTTGAAATTAAATTTCGGTCAAAATTTGGCCGAATTTGGAATTTTTGCCAATTTCCTTTCTTTTTCTTTTGGATTTCTTTCCAAATTTTCATGGCCACTGTAATACTTCAAAAGGGCACTTATTACAACGGGTACCTCTAATCCTCCTCCCATCATCAGAAGAGTCATTGTCATCCTCCCGCTGCTGTCGAGCTGATTGTGTGGCATGCCGTTGAGCTGGCCACTGAACACTTCGCCCGTGAGTCCGAGGACCAGAACGCTGCGCGGGAGAAGGTGTAGCTATGTCTATCTGACGAGTATGGCCTGAGCATCTGCGTGTGTTGACGCTTGTTATTGCCACTCTTTTAGTGCCATTTAACTAGTGTTTTCAGGCATATTCTTGTACTAACCCGCCACTTGGCAATTGAAATAACCCCATATTCGCATATATGTTGTGTTTTGGACCATATTGTAAAATCATAGGAAATATAACACAATTGAAAGGTTTTTCTACAAGTTAGAATTGGACCCTAACTTTGATATTGGAAGGCCCAAACATGAATATTGAACTGCAGGCTCGCAGAAGGAGCTGAAACTTGCACGAGCCATATCTTGCTCATCTGAACTCTGATTGGGGCGATTTTAAAGGGAAAATTACATGGCTCGACGAGATCTACATCTTTTGTATGAAGTCCTCGGGCATTGGAGGCCAATAGAGGGTGTGCCGATCGGCCCAGAGGGGTCTAGGCCGATTGGCCTGGCCTGTTTCTAGCCTCGATTGTCGCGCCCTTTCACCCCAGTGGTTGCCCCCGATGTTCCTACAGTTATTTTCCAGATACTTGGCCTTGAAGGAATCCCAACCAATGCCGCCAACTATAAATACCCAAGACATCCAACAAGGAGGTGGATCCCGACGAGTTTAGACCTAGCCGCCGCCACAAGAGAAGAAATAGGGATTTAAATCTAATCAGGAGCTTCGTCATCGAAGGGGACCTCTAGAGGAGGTAGGAAACCCCTAGGACAATCGGCCTAGGGTGGCTCAAGCCGATCAGCCTGAGTCCCTCGTGCCTCCCCTCATCTTCGTCCTCGGTCAGGGTGTTCTTAAGGTGCTCCTTACCCCCTTTATTCATCAACATGTGTAAGATCATGGAGTAAAGCCTCTGTTCATCCCTAGACTTGATATGGTCCTTGATATGTAACTGCTACATGTTCTTTATGTCCATTAATATATCATGGTCTATGTCGTTGCAATACTTCGTTTACATATGTGAGATCTCTATCCTGTACAACATATGTTCTTAGTAGAGTTTTCGATAATCGTGGTGATTAGCTTAACTCTGCGGATGTTTCGATATAGTGTGTGTGAGCGAGGTGATTGATTGTCCCTATGTAGTGACAGTGTGCAGTGGGGAAAAGGCCGAGCGAGCACGTAACCGCTGTGATAGCTAATGAGAGCAGCACCTATCTGTGTAATAGATGCATATTCTTGTGAAACTAGATCCTAGGAGGGAACGCTTATATTTATCTCTATCTCCTATCTTGTGTTAACCTTTGCTATATTGTCTCAATCTCTGTTATTAGTTTAGTTTGTCTCTCTACACAATACATACACTCAATTTCGTTAGCAAGATTGGTATAAAGTGAGAGCTAGCAATCCACTTGTTCCACAGATTGATAAACCTTGGAGGAGTACTCTAAGGGAAAAGCTACAACTGATCCGTGCGATTGCGGTTCACGACTTGGCGTGCTAACTGTCGTCAACAAGCTTTTTTAGCGCCGTTGCAGGGGAACAAGTCAGTCTGCTGTGTTTGATCTTTGTATTGATTTTGCTAACCCGCTAGTACTTAACTTTTATGTAGAATCTTTTTTTCTTTTATTTTTCTTTTTAATGCCTAGATGGATCTGTTTGTCTTACCATTGGAAAACGAAGAGATGTTACTAAGGGAATTAGCAATTGCATCATCAAAGGACTTTGAGTTGCTAAAATCAGATTTGGAAATTGCTATAACCCACTATGAATTGAATCATGGAATCATCGAGTTGGTGGGAACACCCTTTCAGCAAATTGGAGGATGACAACCCATATAGACACATCGAGTGATTCACGATGATCAAGCAGCTTCGTGCAATACTGTGGTGGGAAGGACGGGACAAAAAATTGGAGATGCTATGCATTGACACCCTTGGAAGCGAGGAAGCAAGACCGTGTTATTCTGATTCGTCACCTCTCTCCATCCAACACAGAAACTATATTGTCGCAGGAGGTGCAAGGTTTATTCAGTCCTTTCTAGGATACACGATTATTGTTCCCAACCTTTATGTGGATCTGCATGTACCAAAGCAAATCTAAAGGGCCAAGCAGGGATGAGGAAATCCCCAAGCCGTGCTGCTACAATGATATCTTGCTTACGATAATGAGATCACTTGGGCTCCACCCTTGAATTTCCATGTGGAAGTTGGCGAAGGTACCAACCTTGCCGACGTGAACAGAGATAAGGGAATTGAAGCTATTTTCTATGGGTGCTTTATTGGTAGCTCCTTGCATGTGCATGACAATTCATGCATCCTTGCTTTTACGCCCGAATTGCTGGGCCTAGTTTTCTTCACCATAGATGGTATCGTGTGGAAAGATGCCCAAAATTACAGGCAGTGTTTGTATCTTATCACGGTGATTGGGGCAGCTACAAGTTTGAATACCTGGAGAACATTTGGGCATCCGATCTTCTCGCAGCGAAATGCATTTGGGCCAAAGGAATAATTTTTGACTCAAAGAGAAGTTTCGAAGCACTACAAATTAGAATACAGCTCACTGGTAGAAAACTGAGCATTAGTCCCGGTTGGTAAGGGTCATATCTCTCGGATATCCATCCGGGATAAACCAACCGGGACAAAAGGGGGGGTCTTTAGTCCCGGGTATTTTAACCGGGAGTAAAGGACCCAAATACCCGGGACTAAAGGACCCCCTTTAGTCCCGGCTCAATTCCAACCGGGACTAAATTGCGCTTGCATGGCACTGGTGACGCCTGAATTTTTCATGCATGCATCACGTATACGTATAGTAGTACCGCGGCCCTTTTAATTTGTTAACCTTGTAGTTGAGATTTTTTTAGAATGAATTAAATCAACTAGTATTTAAACGAATGGGATTTGTAATTATACAACTACTATATATATACACAATCCTTATACACAATTCATATACACAATTCAACTAGCTTAATTAGTACAAATCGATCATATATACAAATAAATCAAAGTATCTTCCTACGATCTTCCCGTCGTGGTGTTGCTGAGAGGAGTGTCTAATTGTCGTCCATCGTAATAAAATTCTCCTCTTGGATTTACCACCTCGTCCATTATGAATCCAATGAGACCTTCACATATTGCCGCTACTCTTTCTTCCTTCAAGAGTCCTTGTTGAATATTTAACATCTATAATTTGGAAATTTGTGAATGTTACATGAACAAATACATATAAGGAGCTAGAAAATAATTAACTAGTAATATATTTATTTTACGTACTTTAAAGTTGTGCGGCGTCATCTTCGGTCCCTTGGGTCCCAAAAAACTGTGCATGTGCTCACAGATGTAGTAGCCACATAGGTTATTCCCGGGTTCCTGTCTTAAGCACTTCAGTGCGGAAAAAAATAAGTTATGAAATATTCGTGTTATACAATGTAATAAATTTGCAGACTTCATACGTACCGGGAAGTCTGTGTTCCATGTAAGATTTTCTTTGAATGGACCTTTGTGTGTCCTTATGAATTGTTTCCATGCGCTGCAGATTAGAATAATGAATGACATAGTGTAACAGGGATAAAATTTAGGAAATAAATTTTTGCATAGAGATCAAGGTCCAGAATTATTACAAGCCTAGCATGTCTTGCAATTCTTGGTAGTCCACCGGATCTTTCCGTAACGAATCAAAGACAGTGACGTGGCTTCTTTCAGGCTCAATTATAATAAGGATCCAGTGGAAGCTGCGTGCGTAAAATGTTCATGCATATTAGAGCTAACTAACATGTAGAGATAAGGAAAAAGACATCGAAAGTAGACGGTATACACACACTTACTTGAAGTTGTATGGAAGTAGTATGAAATCCTTGAATGTTTGTTTGTGTAGGAAATTGTATATTTCGGCAAAGGTTTTTTCCGGCGCTAATTGTATCTGTTGTTGGTTAACTACAGATGGATCCATGAAGCCTACATGTAGGTACGCCTCTCGGCGGCATGTCTGAATTAGCATCCTACATGAAATGGAAGATGAAGTTAGTACGGTGACGCACGCCAAAATTTACATGTAGAGATAATAAACGGACACTTACAGAATCCAAGCGCTGATCAGAGAGACGTCCAGGGCATCATGATGGTACACTTCGTATATATCCTTGAAGTCTAGCCACAGCACTTTCTCCCCTTCACCGTGAAAATCTATCGGTTTTACCTTCATGCCGATCATCTCCCTCGATTTGGCGGATGCCGTCATGTACCATTGATGGAATTCGTACATCTTTGTTGACAGCTTCCGTACCATTGCCGGCTTCACTAGAGGCTTGCCTAGCTCATAAGGCCATCTCGGCTCAGGGGGCGGTGCAGTTGGCGTCTCGACTTGCCCTATGCATTCATCAAGTCCCAGACCTGTTCCTTCCATGAACTTCAATATATTTTCTTGTTGATCCAAGGGCATTGCTTTTACCCGTTGAGCATCTTTCTTTGATAAATGGCTGAGGTCGGGGACTGAACCTTTGGAGGATGATTTTCCTTTTCTTTTATCCTTTTCATCAGCCTTTACTAGAGCCCGTTCATAGTTTGACAAGAGTGGTATCCTTTTCTTGGCTCCTTCCTCCATCCTGATAAAAAAGTTTAAATCCCGCCGACTTACTGGCGGTGGCTCCATCTCCCTTGCCTTTTTTAATTCGGCTTGTTTCTTGAACCACTCACTGGCCTCTCGTTGGATTTCTGCCCACTGTTCCGCATGAGACATTGCCTCAAAGCGTTCCTTGCGAGCCACTTCAGGGTCGACCTTTGTTTTCTTCTTTCGAGGCTGTCTTTGCTTGGGAGGCGGTGCTCGTGACTTCTTGAGTGGTGCTGCAGGTTCCTTCGAGGGGACCGCTCTTGGTGCCGGCGACGGTGATCGGGGAGGGGTGTTGTTATTGTCGTCGTCGCTCCCAGCACCAGGATGTGGTGGAGATGGAGACCTTGATATAGATGGAAGCGACGGTCCTGGAGCAGGAGATGCCGGTCTCGAGGTATGAGGAGAAAGGTCGCTGCTCGGGATCTACGGGGAGTGGTCTTGAGGTCTGAGGAGATGGCTCCGTGCGGGAAATAATGATGTAGCGTTTCTTCCATAGAATGATCCCATGAAGCGCATCTGCCAATGTCTTTTCCCCGTCGCCTCCCGGGAAGTCGAGCTCTAGACCTTCATACTGGGCATCTACTATTTGCTCCACGCAGACGCTGGCGTAGCCTGTTGGAATGTCCATGCCATGACTGCTCTGCCCTGCCAGCGTTGGTAACGCACTCCCGTACGCTACCTGTACATATAGCAGAAGTAAACAAGTTGAACTCCGATCTCGAGGCCTGGATCAATTGACAAGATTGCATAAATATTATGTATAAGTATACCTTAATAGTGAGGTTGCCGACCGGTGCATGCAGCTCACATGAGGTCCGTTGCGTGATGGCATCCACGGGGAACCGTTGCTCCTCCACGGGTAACCTGGGCGTCTGCGCATCGGGGACCCCTGTAGAAGCACAACTGCTCCCGAGGCGTTGAGAAGGGCTGGCGGTGTGAGGATTCGGCATTGCTCCAGATTGCGCCAACTCCGCAACTGCGTCGGCCACCCGCCGATTGATTTCATCCATCATTCGTTGTTCTAGCATCTGCCGCCAGCTCTCCTCCATCTGTTCCTTTCTTCGCTTCCGGCTTCTGTAAGAGGCGCTGTCGCCTCGGAAAGCGAACTTCCACGGAACCACCCCGAACCCCCGGCAACGTCCTGGGTGCTCTGGATTACCGAGGGCCAATGTGAGCTCATCATTTTCTCGGTCCACCCTCAACCTCCCAGCCT
>NC_028456.1:3922646-3937924 GCF_000263155.2 Setaria italica | reverse complement strand
TCAACTTAGCATTCGCTGTCTGAACAGCGCTCAAGCATGTATTATAGGGAAATACCACATCACCTTCGCGGGAACTCTCTTCTTGGGAGACTGCCCCTCGACATCACCAGGATCATCTCGCCTGATCTTATACCGCAGGGCTTCGCAGACGGGACAAGCATCCAATTTCTCGTATTCATCACCACGATAGAGGATACAGTCATTAGGGCATGCGTGTATCTTCTGAACATCCAATCCGAGAGGGCAAATAATCTGTTTAGCTTCATATGTTGTGGACGGTAATTCATTATTCTCGGGGAGAATCTTCTTGACAATTCTCAACATCCCCTGAAATGCCTTATCGGACACACCATTTTTTGCCTTCCATTGCACAAATTCTAGTGTCGTACCTAGTTTTTTATGGCCCTGCTGGCAACCTGGGTACAACAATTTTTGGTGATCATCTATCATGCGCTGCAACTTTGCTGCTTCCTTCTCAGTTTCGCAATCTCTGTATGCATCTCGTATCACCTGACCAAGGTCATCAGTAGGGTCATTTTCTGCAAACTCATCTTCATCAGCCTCGCCCATTGTAGTACCTGCAAAAGCTTGGCCTGCAACCCAGTCCGGAATGGTGTCATCTTCCTCCTCCTCCTCGCCATCTTCCATTACAACCCCTAGTTCACCGTGCTTGGTCCAAACCAAATAGTTAGGCATGAAACCGTATTTAAACAAGTGGCTGTGAATAGTCCCCCAAGAATCCTTTGAATACTCCTTCCTGTTATTGCATTGGAAGCATGGACAACATACGAACCCATTCTCTGGCTTGTTCGCTTTTGCCACTTCGAGAAAATAATGCAAGCCATCAATAAACACCTTGCTCCGCCTGTCTGCATTATACATCCAATGCCGGTCCATCTGCATCGTATTACGCACGAAAATGGATTACACTTGACAATGGATTACGCGTGAAAATCGATTAAAGATCCAAACAACATGGTACAATACAACAACATGAAGATCCAAATACACATATTTAAATTAAAGTCCCAAACACTGCATAAGTTGTTCAACTTGAAGACCGTGATCATCTCGCGAGGATGTCCTCAACTGGGCGGCACCGCACTTCGTCATTAAAGAGGTTAGATGCTACGGAAAAGGGGACACGGTCACGATGTCCGTATCCACTCTTTCTCGTAGAATCGAACCTCCTTCTTGACATACGTTGCTGCTCGGCGGAGAACATCCTCGGCGAGATGAACACGGTATGCAAGTTCAACAAGTAGCAGAAGTCATCTATGTACAAAAATTCTATCCTTACCACTACAGAAGTTGTTGAACTTGAAGACCGTGTTCATTTCGCGAGGATGTCCTCAGCTAGGTGGCACCGCACTTCGTCATGAAAGAGGTTAGATGCTACGGAAAAGGGGACACGGTCACGATGTCCGTATCCACTCTTTCTCGTAGAATCGAACCTCCTTCTTGACATACGTTGCTACTCGGCGGAGAACATCGTCGCAGAAATGAACACGGTATGCAAGTTTAACAAGTATATGGATTTAAAAAACCATATTGAATTTGATAAGATAAACCGTCTAGACAAGGTAGCATCATTTTTAAACCACTGAAATAATACATACTATATATGACACATCAATCTCCCTCACATTCTAGCTCAAAATACCTCTCCATTTTTCTACTTCATCATCACATTGTAGCAAATAATCTTTCCATCTCCAAAGCATAAATCAAAGCATAACACGAGGATGAAGTAGCAAACCTTCGCAGCACTTGTTGGCTGAGTCAAATTCCCACGAAAATGAGGGAAAAAACTTCGGGCAGCACCTCCCTTGCTTGGGCACCACCGGAGAGTAGGTGAAGCTCAGCTCTCTATCAATGTGCTGGACTGCTCGGGCTGGAGGAAGAAGAAAGTCTCTGTCTCGGGATATAGTGGGGGATGAGTTTTAATCCCGGTTAAAAACTCCAACCGAGATAAAAGGAAACACCTTTTGTCCCGGTTGGAAAGTTAGTCCCGGTTGGAGGATCCAACCGGGATAAAAGGGTGTCCCTTTTATCCCGGTTGGATCCTCCAACCGGGATAAAAGGGTCCCGCCACCGACGCCCCCCCGCTAGCCGTTGCAACCAGGACTAAAGGGGGGCCTTTAGTCCCGGTTGCAATTACCAACCGGGACTAATGCTCCCCTCCAAATTCCCGCACCCCGGCGCACCCCCTTTTGTCCCGGGCCACTTTTAAACCGGGATAAAAGGGGGTGGATCGAAAGTCAGTTCTCTACTGGTGGCTGTACAACTGCCCCAGGCTCAGGTTTGTCCTCCTCCCGTATCAAGCTTCATCCTTCCCAGCTTGGAGACCCGGCCTCCACATTGCCCGCTGCGGTGATCTCAAGCAGGTCTTCCTATGGGATGTAGGCACGCATCAATATAGAGAAGAAGGTATTGTAAAGGAATTCCCAAAACTGAAGCACATCCAACTGCATGAACTTCCCAGCCTAGAGGAGATATGCGAGGCCAAGATGTCCGTGCCCATTCTAGAGAGCATCAAGGTCAGGGGTTGCTAGTCCCTCAAGTGCGTCCCGGCGGTCAGCCATCGACGCAACCATCGGCCAGTTGTGAACTGTGGCAGAATCCTATTAAGTTGCGTGCACCAACCAGTTCAACCCAAAAGCTTAGGGGGTGTTTGGATACGAGGTGTTAAACTTTAACAGTGTCACATCGGATGTTCGGATGCTAATTAGGAGAACTAAATATGAGCTAATTATAAAACTAATTGCAGAACCCTGTGCTAATCCGCGAGACGAATCTATTAAGCCTAATTAATCCATCATTAGCAATTGGTTACTGTAGCACCACATTGTCAAATCATGGACTAATTAGGCTTAATAGATTCGTCTCGTGAATTACACTTCATCTGTGCAATTAGTTTTGTAATTAGCCTATATTTAATACTCCTAATTAGCATCCAAACATCCGATGTGACAGGTGTTAAATTTTAACACTTGGTTGCCAAACAGGCCCTTAATCTGATAGGAAAATATGGACAATTCACTTATACTCCAACACTCCCTCTCACGTGCAGGCTCCCTTTATACCGCATACGTGGATATTTAAGTAGGTTGCAATTATTTTATTTAATCACTCTCGTCAGGATTCGAACTCGAGACCTCTAGCTCTGATATCATATTGAGTTGCGTGCACCAATCAGTTCAACCTAAAAGCTTAAGCTGGGAGAAAAAGATGGACAATTCACTTAGAGCAACTCCAAGAGGCTGCTAATCTTACCCCCAATATCTTTTTTAGGAAAAAAGAGAGAAAAAATGAACTCCAACAATCCACCTAAACCTTTCCCAATTTTTTAGCGACGCTAAAAAACAGCCTGCCACTGCGTATATTTTAGCGTTGGTGTTCTTCCCCCAATCCTAATTCCCGCACGCCTGTGCGTCCCTTCCGATGGGCCCAATATAATGACGGGCCTGTGTTTGAAATATTGGGGGCTATTTATTAGCGATCTGCTGTGGACTGATATGTTTTTGGGGGAAATTTTTTTTAGGAGAACCCCCAATACATAATTTTGGGGAAGAATTTTTTAGGATACTCTTGGAGTTGCTCTTATACTCCAACGCATCCCTCTACGAGCCACGCCATTCAGCCTACTACAAGAAGCGCCTCCTTAGAGGCACAGTTCTCTGGTAACCCAACAAGACAATTTGTCATGGTATGTAATGTACACCATATACTTCTATAGCCGTGTTAATTTCCTTCCTTCGTTCATGCATTGCATCTGGGGTTAATGATCAATGTATTCTATATATGTGCATATAGAGTTGATGGTGCGGTGCCAAATCTGAGACGACGGTGTTGCTGTTCTCCATGTCCGCAGTAGCTTCAGTATGGATCAAGTATTTGATTTCTGCGTGTGGTGTGTTGCGAGTATATTTCACAAGAATAAAATTGGTGGTTTGTGACTCTGTATGTATGCATCCACCAAGTTGATGTGTTATACTATGTGGATCGATTTGTGTGCGTCTGCCCAGTCCATTTTGTTTGGCTTGTGGTTGTGTATGCTTGAAACTAAAATAAGAGGGCGCATTTTGGTTGTGTTTGCTTGCTCAAAGACTCACTGAAGGAGAAGCTTGTGCAGTGTGATCATATACAGCAATGAAAAATGGCTTGGTTTGATTACATGGGCCTTC
Source organism: Setaria italica (assembly GCF_000263155.2). Lineage (NCBI taxonomy): Eukaryota > Viridiplantae > Streptophyta > Magnoliopsida > Poales > Poaceae > Setaria > Setaria italica. The sequence goes on along the minus strand of NC_028456.1, from coordinate 3,933,737 downwards.
GGTATTATGTTTGACATCTGTCATCCAGCAATTTCGTAGTGTACATATCCATCTATCAATGAGTTTGAAATGCACAAGTTTAGAATCAGAATGTTGTCGAGACAAATAACTTTGCTTTGTTCTTTCCTGTTGATGGGCTGGTAAGACAGAATTATGTGTACACAAGGTTCAGATAACTTGTATGTCAACGAACTTTCCTTCTGTGATCACTTGATCAGTTAAAGGCAGTGCAATAATTTGAACAGTTTTTGCACTGCCAGCAATGATTTCTGGTCCATTCGATCTCATCTTTACATATTTGCACCAATCCTGACAGAACAGATGATGTTCCAGGCAAATCACACGGTTAAACACAGGCGCCATGGACACATAAGCCTAGATTTGTGAACAGAACACTGTTTCTGTTCAGCTACTTTTCTGGTTTGGCCATTGCTCACTCGAATTTGGTGTTGACCTATACATGAACGTAGCTTAAAAGTAATTTCTTTACCTCCATAATTATTCAAAAGACCTCTATGCTGCAATAACAATTGCAATGTCACAGGATAGAGTATCTCCCCAATGATAAACAGCAACAACGAATCCGTAGACACTTGCACTTCATCTTGCAAGGGAGTGTAATTGCTGGACAAATGTGACACATTCAGATGGCTAACATCACTGGTCCATTGTACACACAGAATGAAAGAAGGTATTCATCAATACAAGAGTTCTTTTCTTGAAACACCAATCCAAACTTCAGAAATACATCTCAATTGCCACACAAATGCTAAGTTCAATGTTTTCAACATCACAACCACAATTTAACTCCACAACTTCTCTAACTGAATCTGTAACGGAAATCGTTGGGCCGAGCGGTAGAATATCATCATACCACTGGGCTCATATGGGCTGAAAAACCGTCTTGGTCCATTCGGACAGACGAGCCCAATCTGAGACCGCCTCTGTGTGCGAAACTGTAGCCGTGCCGCTCGAGGTGCGAAGCAAGCGGCGGCGGCGGACGGGCTCTCGGTGGAGCCGCAGCCCCCCTGAAGAAGCTGAGCCTCCGGTCGCTGAAGCGCTCGCTGGACCTCTTCGCCCCTGCTCACGCCCTCTTCGCGCCCGAAGTCGAGAGGTAACCTCGCTTGCCTATCACCCCCCTTCCCGAGCCGCAAAACGACCCTAGCGGGGACTCTGACTGCGTATTCTCCTGATCTCTCGCTGGTGCGGTGGTAGGGCAGCAAGAGGATTCGTGCCGGGAGCAAGGTGAGGGCAGTGTACGGCGCGGTGAAGGACCTGGCACCGGAGATGGGGCACGGAGGGCAGGGCAAGGGAGCAGCGGCGCCGTCGTCGACGGCGTTGGCATTGCCAGGTTAGTTTCGCTCCTCTCTTCTTCCTTGTTCTCATAGAAATCACCTCTTCGTTTGCTCTTCATAGAAGAAATCTTCCTACATCTATTGAAACGATTGCTCTGCAGTAGTAGGATTTCGTGATGATTGATTGTCGATTGCTTAAAAAATGCCAGAAATAGTGCTTGTCGTCATCTTGAGAAAATTTTAGTTCGTTTTTCCTCCTAAGACTACATGCACATGGCTGCAAATTACATACGAGCAAAAACCAACAAACTAGATTGTCCATGGAAATTCCCAGCCATTCTGCTCATTCTCCTGAAGACTTTCTGAAGTTAAGAGTCCACATTCCCTGTCATCGTATCTAAATAACATTCATCTACTTTTTTGTATATAGGAGCCGAGCAAACTGCAGAGAGTAGCTTTGAATTTGCAGGGTTGACGTTTCTAGCTAAGCGTCTTACGTAAATTGAGTATTTGCTCACTGGATTCGATGAGTAGCTCCCAACTGAAATCAGTGTGCAACCACCCTTTAGAATTTCGACCCACCGTCCCACCCTGATGGTTTGAGGTGAAAAATCCAACTCAGGAAAATCGCAGTCTGTTTGTGCTTACTAGCAATTGTGTACAATTTCTTTGGCATTCTATTTTACCTGGGCTTGCAACTATCACGTAGGCACACAAGACACAGAAGATGCTCACAGAGAAGGCAATAGCAATGCCATTGTCCCTGCGCCACTAATGCTACCAAAAGCACCGTAAGTATATCCATTTTCTCTTGCCTGTTGCTGCTGTTAACTAGTTTACACTGTTATTTTTATTCGCTGACTTTTTGTTTTTACTTTTCTTCAGTGAATCTACAATACCTGCCAAAAATACAACTCTATCAATTCCTGGATCATCTGACAGGTTTGTTCACCTTTTTCTTCTCTTCTGATGCTTACTGGCTATTATGCTCTATAGCACTGTATCACTAATGTTTTGTGAATGTTGTATGTTTTGCATTAACAGTACCATTTATCTTATGTTTTGTTAGTACCAAAGAAAGAAGAGAGATCCATGCACCTTAATCCTCAGTCCTAACCTGCGAGAAATGTGCTAGCAGTTATGGTGCATTGATTTGTATGTCAAATTTCCTTGCTTGCATCCAGATTAATATTGGATACAGACATGCATTCGATATGTATTGGTGATGTGTCGTATTTTAAATTCCTTATACTCCCTGCTATGTTCAAATAAAAAAAAACACAACAGAGTGCCCATATTGAAGCCTGACCCATGTAGTTGCTCCTTAACTATATGCCATTGCGTTCCTTGATCTAATTTAGCAGCTTGGTATGTTGTTTCAGATTGTGTTTTCCAAAAATATGTCATGCCTTCTTTTTTATTTTCTTAGTGTGTGTGTGTGTGTGTGTGTGTGTGTGTGTGTGTGTATAAATGTACCCATATTGTTGCATCACAATTCACAAGAATATAATCAAGGCCCCTAGACTTCTGACCACTTATGCTTTTTGATGCAACAGTTTTATATTTTCTAGATAATTGTGGATTATTTGATTTGTTGATATGCCTTTCAGTTTCTCTACATCTGCCCTGATGGAAAGGATATGAAGTAGATGGCCACGTTCTACATGGCATGCTCCTTGGAAGAACTATCGGGTATCTTTCAAAATCAACTGCAGCCATCCATAGTTTATTACCTAATAGGTTTGGCACAAAAGTGATAAGTTTGCGCAAAATCAATTTCAATTTGTTTGGTTATGGGAAATTCTATCCAAGTCCATGCATGTTTTTCTGCCATTCCCCACCCTAAACCACTATGTATGGCTGCCGGCCAAATGCATTCACCCTCCATGTTCTTAGGCATGTGTGGTTTGGAGTAGGTGGTGTATTTGGTTCCCAATGAAAAAATAAAATATTTTCCTTTCTGTTCTTCAAACCTGTTAGAGGCAAACGGCTGGGTCGATTGGGCCTATTGGGCTGGTTAGACAGTATGGTCCATTAGGGTTAGGGCTCGAGGTCTTATTTAAAGGTCAAGTAAGCCTCTCTATATAATGAGAGATGGTGTATGAATCATAGGCAAAGCAATGAAGAGAAATCAATCTAGTCCCAGTCCCCAGTTTGTCACCCCAATCTATGTCAATTCCCAGTCTAAGCAGTCTCCACCGCCTAACTATCCTCGCAGTGGGCTGGGCTGATTTCCCGTAACAAAACCTGCCTTAATGGTTCCTCTTAATTTATGCAGGTCATCAGTGGTCACTTAGGATGGGTACGCTTTATTGCCTTCGACCCTGGAAACGAGTGGTTCTGTACAGGTTCTGCTGATAGGACAATAAAGGTGAGCTCCACTGCACGGAGCATATTTTTTTTCCTCTTCTATTTACATTCTCCTTCTGAAAATTTAATTTATATTGCTCCATCTAATAGGGTACTTGTTGTAAACCTTGCTGTAGATGTACTATAAGTTGACAAACTGGATCCAGCCAGGAACCAGATCTCAGCTTGAAACCAGAAAAACACTGAACAAACTGCCAGCTTCCAAGTTTCTCAGATGTTTACAAATATGATATTTTGGTCATTTTATAGAGCCTTCTAAAACCTATTTGGGGAATTGTTAAAGGGTGAAACCAGGCTGTAAAGATTATCCAGAACCAGGCTGGTTCCCAGTGCTTTCTGAATCCTGACTCCCAAGAGATCTGGAAAATGGCGCTTGTGTATTAACCGTTTCTTCTAGCTATGTCCATTATCTCAGTTTCATCTAGTTGTCAGTATTTTATTTATTTGAAGAACGACTTCAAAATTCAATGCTAATTTTGCTGCATGCAGTAGTTTTTATTTTTGCATCTAGCTAGAACAACTACTGTGAACCCATCTCCCCCATCTTATATGCTCTTATGTTAAGCCAATGATCCAACCTGTCAATCTGCTTTATCCTGTATACTTCACTCATTCATCCTGTGACTCATGTCTTGCTGTAGATATGGGATCTTGCATCAGGAACACTGAAGCTGACACTGACTGGCCATATTGAACAAGTTCGCGGTAAGTTTCTCTTCTAACAGGAGTAACACCCCTGCACTGCATTTTCCTTCCCCAATTTGAAATTTTGTGATTGATATCGATTTGATACCATGATATAGGACTTGCTGTCAGCCAAAGGCATACTTACTTATTTTCTGCTGGTGATGAAAAACAAGTAAAATGTTGGGATCTTGAACAAAACAAGGTCAGTTTTTTTTTAAATTCTATTTTAATTCATGTGACATATTGATATCTTATCCCTGTGCCATGTAGGTTATTAGATCTTACCATGGGCATCTGAGTGGTGTTTACTGCCTAGCTCTTCATCCAAACAATTGATATCTTACTGACTGGGGGTCGTGATTCAGTTTGCAGGGTATGAGATCACCTCCGCCAATTGCCATTACAAAATATCTGATTGTATACTGTGCTCTAAGATTGTTTTGGTTTTATTTGCACTATGTACAGGTGTGGGACATCAGAACAAAAGAACAGGTTTCTGCTTTAACAGGTCACGACCCCCTATAATCTAGTGATGTTCTCTTAATCTCTTATTTGGTGCCATTCCTATATAATTACCCACATTATATGTTAATTAATCGGATGTGTTTGAGGCAGTCTAGGCTAGGTCAAGTTTGATAAGAAACAATGAATGAACGATCTTGATACAGCTCGGATGTCATCATCGGTGTTACAATTTAGGTTAAACTATTTTAAATATATTGTGCTTTGTAAAGAAATTTCTGGCCTATCACGCATGTAGAAAGGTAGGATTGCGTGGAATGAATTGATTGATTAGGGTTGTACAGATGGGGCATTACATATAGGCAGCCCTTGAGGTAGTTTTAGGAAGGCCTACAATCAAGGGATGCCGATCCTAATCAAACCTATAACCAAGGCAAGGCTGACTCAACCGGCCTGATCCTGGCGTGGTAGTCACACCAGGTACACACGCATACATAGCACACATATATGTCTAACACCCCCCCGCAGTCTGATCGTTGGCTGGGTGGACGTTCAGGCTAGACCGGAACTCCGTGAAGACTGAAGAGGGCAGGCCTTTGGTGAAGATGTCGGCGTACTGTGAGGTCGTCGGGACATGCAGAACGCGGACTTCACCGGTGGCCACGCGCTCCCGAACAAAATGTAGATCGATCTCCACATGTTTGGTGCGCTGGTGCTGAACGGGGTTGGAAGACATGTACATAGTGTTGATGTTGTCGCAGTATACCAGAGCAGTGCGATGCAAAGGGGCGTGTAGCTCAGTGAGGAGCTGGCGCAGCCAGGTAATCTCAGCGACGGCGTTGGCAACTGCATGGTACTCGGCCTCGGCACTAGAGCGGGAGACTGTATTCTGACGCTTGGAAGACCAGGAGACCAAGTTATTGCCCAGGAAGACTGCATAACCAGAGGTGGATTTGCGGGTGTCCGGACAACCTGCCCAATCTGCATCAAAGTAGACCAAGAGCTCGGTCTGCACAGAGGGACGCACAAGGAGGCCCAAATCGAGTGTACCACGCACATAGCGCAGGATGCGCTTCAGAGCCGCGAGATGGGAGTCTCGTGGAGCGTGCATGTGAAGGCATATCTGCTAGACAACATAGGAGATGTCCGGGCGAGTGAAGGTCAGGTATTGAAGGGCGCTAGCCAAACTCCTGTAGTCAGACGCATTTGCAGTAGATAGGAGATGACCTGCACTAGCGGACAGCTTGGGGTTGGTGTCAACCGGTGTCTGACAGGGCTTGCAGTCAGCTATTCCTACATGATCTAGGATCTTGACCATGAACTGGCGCTGAGAGAGCAACATACCATCACCAGAGCGCTGAACCCGCATCCCAAGGAAGTGGTGTAACTTGCTGAGGTCCTTCATCGAAAATTCCCGCTGCAGAGCCTCAATGGTGCGGCGGAGGAGGGTCGACGAGGATGCCATGAGGACAATATCATCCACATTTAGGAGGAGGTAAACTGTGTCGGAGCCACAGTGAAACATGAAGAGAGATGTATTTGTCCGTGCCTCAACAAAACCGAGCTGCTGCAGGTATGTGGAGAAGCGACTATACCAGGCACGTGGGGCTTGCTTGAGGCCATAGAGGGAGCGATTAAGCTTGCAGACGTATCAAGGATGAGTGGAGTCCTCAAAACCATCTGGTTGTGCACAATAGACAGTCTCGAACAAAGTGCCATGAAGGCATTCTTCACATCAAGCTGGTGGATAGGCCACTGATGAGAGAGAGCCAACGAAAGCACTGTGCGGATGGTGGCGGGCTTCACAACTGGGCTGAAAGTCTCGGAGAAGTCAACACCAGGGTGCTGTGTAAATCCTTGAAGAACCCAACGTGCTTTGTAGCGCTCCAGAGACCTGTCTGCATGAAACTTGTGCTTAAAGATCCACTTCCCAGTAACAATGTTGCTGCCAGAAGGCCGAGGAACGAGATCCCAAGTGTGGTTGGATAGCAGAGCGTCATATTCTTCTTGCATGGCCTGGCGCCAGTTTGGGTCAGCAAGAGCCCCACGATAAGTTCGAGGAACCGGCGAGACAGACGATGAGTGCAACAAGGCAGGCTGCCGAAAGCCCAACTTGCCACGAGTCGTCATAGAGTGCTGGTTGGTGACGGGGCGGACCAGAATGGCGCCGGGAGGCAGAGGAGCCGGTGCCTCCGGCTGTGTCGACGTCGGTGCTGGAGGCCGCGGGCGATGTGAGTAGACCAGCAGCGGGAGGGAGGCGGCAGGCTCCTCGTGGTGCACGGGACTCGCGGATGCGAGCCTCGGCGGCGTCGCGGTCCCGGGCGGCGGCGGCGGCCTCCTCTTCGGCAACGATGGCGCGCGCCAGGGCGGCGTCACGCGCGGCCCTGCGCAGGGCGCGCGTCGTCCGGGTGATGAGTAGCGTCGGCAGTGGCGGCGCCGTTGGCTGCGGCGGAGGCGGAGGGATCGGCGGGCAGGGAGCCGGCCAAGGATCGCGCAAGGGCGTGGGGCGCGGATGTCGCGCAAAGAGGCTCGTCGCGCGGGGGCGCGGTCTCGCGCAGGCAGCGCCGGAGGGCGCGCTAGAGAGCAGAAGAAAAGGAATCGGGTGTAACCCGGACTCCTGATACCATGTAGAAAGGTAGGATTGCGTGGAATGAATTGATTGATTAGGGTTGTACAGATGGGGCAGTACATATAGGCAGCCCTTGAGGTAGTTTTAGGAAGGCCTACAATCAAGGGATGCCGATCCTAATCAAACCTATAACCAAGGCAAGGCTGACTCAGCCGGCCTGATCCTGGCGTGGTAGTCACGCCAGGTACACACGCATACATAGCACACATATATGTCTAACAACGCACTATCTACATTATTTATCTGTGCCCTCCTAATTACTCATCAAAATTTTAATTCCTTACTTTCTCGTCTCAGGACCCACAAGTTGTCACTGGCTCCCATGACACAACTATCAAATTCTGGGATCTTGTAGCTGGTAATTTACCTATCAAATTCAACAATGTTTGTTAGATTTTTTCTGCATCTGTTTCCATTACAGTTGTTTCCTTCTGCAGGGAGGACTATGTGTACCCTCACACACCATAAGAAATCAGCTCGGGCTATGGCACTTAATCCAAAAGAGTTAGTTTGTACCCATGATTTCACTTTTCATATTATCAATAATGTTGTAGACCTTTTAAATATAAAAAAATGTTTAGACATTTGCAGTAACATGATATCTCTTTTGTAGGAAAGCATTTGCATCAGCATCAGCAGGCAACATAAAGAAGTTTAGTCTACCCAAAGGGGAATTTCTGCACAACATGCTGTGAGTCTTTCATATTTTTATTTGTGTTGTTTTGTTCACATGGTCACTCAGAACAGTATACTTGTTGTATGCTAACCGCTACTCAATTGATATTCGTAATACATACAGTAGTTCGAGGGGGGAATAATGCATACGGTATGGCGATGTCAGATGGAAATGCCTTTTTAAATATCAATAATTGTAGGATTGTGTGCCAAAAGCTAAGAAACTTGGGGTTTTTTTTTCTCCTAAAATTTACACCCTTTATATATATATGCTTACTGGGAAAAACTCTTTATCTTATTTACATAACTTCAGATTATTGTCTAACTATTTGGTGATTGGTGAATTTGAATATCCACATGATTTCAACAGTAAGTTGAGATCAATGTTCAACATGGCCACATGTATTGTACCTAATTGACAATATCAATCTGAACTGCTCAAGTTCCTAATAATTTCAGTTGCTGAAAATTCACTAATTAACTTGGCAAAGGTGTCCCAATGGCATCTCGCCTGTGTAGTAGGCAGTCTAATAACCTTGACTAACAAATTTTATCACCCAAACCAGCTGCATTACTTAGGATTTGATCAATAAAAAGTCTAAAACCAATGGTGGTTCTGGACTTAATAGAATTGGTTCCATGTTGCATACTATCTTTTGCAAATATCACTTCTGTCAGTACTTGCCATTGTAATTTCTCCTTACAGGCTAACTTCTGGTTACATGCTACCGACACATCTCATCTTTTTTTTAAGGTCCCAACAGAAAACTATCATAAATTCAATGGCTATAAATGAGTATGGTGTCTTGGCAACTGGAGGTATGTACTGTAAACGTTGTCATGTTTTTTGCAATTTCTTAACTGGAGACCTCCCTCCACAGATTTTTACCCATCTGATTAAAAATACGTCATATTGGACAGACATGCACGGTTAAACTTGCGAAACTCCAACCATCGCTATGTTTGGAAATACATAGATTGTGTATAAATGTCTTGAAAAGTTTTCAAAAATATTATACTTTTCTTGGGTTGTATAATGTAACACCCAAATTTTTTAGAGAATTCAAATTCATTAATATTTGCTCAAATTAGGGTGTCATTTAAATTCCTAGGCATTTAATTTCACTTTCTCTAAAATTTAATTAATTCATCATAGGAGTTTATTGTGCATTCATGCTGGAGCATAATTTTTGGTTGCTTGAGTTTGAATCAAATTTGAATTTCAAATTCAAATTCACTTTTCAAAACCTTTTCCCTTTATTTTTTTCTTTTCCTTCTTCTCGTGGGCCGCATTCCCCTTTCTCCTCTTTCTTTTTCTTTCTTTCGGCCCAGCTGCGCAGCAGCTCCTCCGGCCTATTCCTCTTGGTCGGCCCGCGAAGCTTTCCCCCCTCCGCTTTTCTTGCGCCGGCCCGTGAAGCTCCTCACCGGCCCAGCTCCCCTCACCCGCGCGGCCCACCACTTCGCCTTCCTCCGCCGGCCCACGAAGCCGCGCCAGCCCGTCTCCCGCCGTAGCCACCAACAAGTGGGACCCCCCGTCATCTCCCACCTCCGGTCGGGACTCCTCCCGCAACAGCCGTGCCGCCATCTCCGCAACCGTCTCGCCCCCGCTCCGATTCCGTCGGGCATTAGAACCCGGGGCCACCTCTATCTCCAAGCCATCCGCCCCTATTTAAGCTGCCGCCCTTCCCTTGGCCTCGAGCACCTGCGCCAGCAGCACCCGAAACCCTAGCGCCCGAGCTCCAGCGCCGCCGCTCTTTCTCCGCCGCTAGCCGCCGCCAAAAGGTGAGTGCCGCCGCGCCGTGGCTCCCGCCAAGGCCCTAAACGGGTTCACCGTGTCCCCCGCTCTCTTCCCGTGCAATCCCCGCGCCAAACCGAGCCCCGGAGCGCCGTTTCGGCCTACTCCGGCGACCCCGCCGCCGCTTGCCGTCCGCCGCCGTCTGCTGCCGCCGCCGCGATGTCATCGTCAACCGTGGCCGTCGGATCTAAATCCGACAGCCGATAGCGAGTCAATCAGACCGCGTAACAGTCAACCGCGCCGCGCCGTGTCACTTTTTCTCTTAAGCCCTCGCCTTTGCCGCAAATCAACCCACGGTCCAGATCGCGTTGAAAAATAATTACAGATCTGCCCTCGCACTTTTCGGTTTAAACCCTGAGTTTCTCTAAAATCAACCCGCCGTCCGTTTTGGAGTTTTTCGCGTTAAACCTTCGGTTTATACGCGTAATTACGTATAAGCCCCCGGTTTTTCGCAGTTTGGCTCTAGAAGTTTTGTTTTTCTCGCAGAAAAGCCCCTGGATCTTGTTTTAATCATATCTTTTGCATCTTAGCTCTGTTTTTCGCGTTCTTTATATCCACGTGTTTGTTTTAAAGCGTAGATCAACTTTACAAGCTTGTTTTCTCTGTTTAATTGTGATTGGTGTACTGTTTCTTACTTTTTGCCCATGTTTGCTTGTATGTGCTCGTGTGACGCGTGTAGACGTTCAGCAGTTCGAGCGATTTGAAGACCAAGCCTTCGAGGAGTACGAACAGCAGGAGCAAGGCAAAGAAGGCAAGTCATGTCCTTGATCACTACTTTTCCGTCCTATACACCTTTACTTTCTCGTACTCAACATTTATGCTATGCACATGTTAAGATTAAATTGATGGGTCCCATTTAAGGTTCGCCTAGATTGAAATTACCTTTGCCTTGACCAACCGGGTTTACTTTTATGTTGAGTAGCTCATGCTTAGTGCTTACTTGGTATGGTGGTTTAACTGAACACAATGTTTAATCTTGCTTTACTTCTATTATACCTTTCATTAATACAAGATCATTATTGTTTAATCGGAACATGGAGAACGACCCAGGAAAACAGTGCTACCACAAGACTAAGGGGGTGTTTGGGAGGAGGGGGCTAAACTTTAACCCTGTCACATCGGATGTTCGGATACTCATTAGGAGGACTAAACATATTTTATTTATTAATTTAGTTTGC
>NC_028456.1:3919362-3919786 GCF_000263155.2 Setaria italica | reverse complement strand
ACATTTGTTCAAGCCATGCACTACTTATGCTTAATAGATTCGTCTCGCGATTTAGCCTAGGTGTTGTGTAATTAGTTTTGTAATTAGTCTAGGTTTAATCCTCCTAATTAGTGTCCAAACATTCGATGTGACGGGGGTTAAAATTTAGCCCCCTCCTCCCAAACACCCCCTAAATGGCTCTGGTCTTGGCTGAATAATTAGAAACTCTAGTTTGGGGTAATCTTACCGAAAGGGCAAGAGGGGAGGCGTTGATGGGATATAGCACTCGCTCTCGGGGGAAGTGGGCTTGGCTAAGACACTATACCCACTAGGGGACTGCTATGTTCTGCTTCGACCTGAAACCTTAGCGGGTTACCACATTGCTAGCGAATCTTTGTAAAGGCCTCGTAGCGTCCCTATTCAATCACACCTCGGAAGTGTGGTA